>NW_027274601.1:0-91766 GCF_030028105.1 Mobula birostris
GTCTCTGTGTCCCCAGTCCCTACACCCCCCGTCTCTGTGCCCCCAGTCCCCTACACCCCCCGTCTCTGTGTCCCCCAGACCCTACACCCTCCGTCTCTGTGTCCCCAGACCCTACACCCCCTGTCTCTGTGTCGCCAGTCCCTACACACCCCGTCTCTATGTCCCCAGTCCCTACACCCCCCGTCTCTGTGTCCCCAGTCCCAACACCCACCGTCTCTGTGTCCCCAGCCCGTACATATTCCGTCTCTGTGTCCCCAGTCCCTACACCCCCTGTCTCTGTGCCCCCAGCCCCTACACCCCCCGTCCTCTGTGTCCCCAGTCCCTACATCCCCCGTCTCTGTGTCCCCAGTCTCTACACGCCCAGTCTCTGTCCCCATTCACTACACCCCCGTCTCTGTGTCCCCAGCCACTACACCCTCCGTCTTTGTGTCTCCAGTCCCTACACCCCCCGTCTCTGTGCCCCCAGTCCCTACACTCCCCGTCTCTGTGTCCCCAGTCCCTACACCCCCTGTCTCTGTGTCCACAGCCCCTAGACCCCCCGTATCTGTGTCCCTAGTCCCTACACCCCCGTCTCTGTGTCCCCAGTCCCAACACCCTCCGTCTCTGTGTCACCAGTCCCTACATCCCCCGTCTCTGTGTCCCCTGTCCCAACACCCCTTGTCTCTGTGTCCACAGTCCCTGCACCCCCCGTCTCTGTGTCCCCAGTCCCTACCCACCCTGTCTCTGTGTCCCCAGTCCCTACACCCCAGTCTCTGTGTCCCCAGTCCCTACACACCCCCCGTCTCTGTGTCCCCAGCCCTTACACACCCTGTCTCTGTGTCCCCAGTCCCTACACCCCCTGTCTCTGTGTCCCAAGCCCCTACACCACCCGGCTCTGTGCCCCCAGTCACTACACCACCCGTCTCTGTGTCCCCAGCCCCTACACCTACCCTCTCTGTGTCCCCAGCCCCTACACCCCCCGTCTTTGTGTCCCCAGTCCCTACACCCGCTGTCTCTGTGTCCCCAGCCCCTACCCCCCCGTCTCTGTGTCCCCAGTCCCTACACCCCCTGTCTCTGTGTCCCCTGTCCCTACACCCTCTGTCTCTGTGTCCCCAGTCCTTACACCCCCCGTCTCTGTGTCCCCAGCCCCTACACCCCCCGTCTCTGTGTCCCCAGTCCCTACACGCCCTGTCTCTGTGTCCCCAGTCCCTACTCCCCCCTGTCTCTGTGTCCCCAGCCCCTACACACCCCGTCTCTGTGTCCCCAGTCCCTACACACCCCGTCTCTGTGCCCCCAGTCACTACACACCCTGTCTCTGTGTCCCCAGTCCTTACACCCCCCCGTCTCTGTGTCCCCAGCCCCTACACCCTCCGTCTCTGTGTCTCCAGTCCCTACACCACCCGTCTCTGTGTCCCCAGCCACTACACCCCCCCGTCTCTGTGTCCCCAGTCCCTACACACCCCGTCTCTGTGTCCCCAGTCCCTACACCCTCCGTCTCTGTGCCCCCAGTCCCTACACCCCCAGTCTCTGTGCCCCCAGCCCCTACACCCCCCCGTCTCTGTGCCCCCAGTCCCTACACCCTCCGTCTCTGTGTCCCCAGTCCCTACACCCCCCGTCTCTGTGCCCCCAGTCCCTACACCCCCCGTCTCTGTGTCCCCAGTCCCTACACCCCCCGTCTCTGTGTCCACAGCCCCTACACCCTCCGTCTCTGTGTCCCTAGTCCCTACACCCCCGTCTCTGTGTCCCCAGTCCCTACACACTCCGTCTCTGTGTCCCCAGTCCCTATACCCCCCGTCTCTGTGTCCCCTGTCCCAACACCCCCTGTCTCTGTGTCCCCAGTCCCTTCACCCACCGTCTCTGTGTCCCCAGTCCCTACACACCCTGTCTCTGTGTCCCCAGTCCCTACACCCCACTCTCTGTGTCCCCAGTCCCTACACACCCTGTCCCTGTGTCCCCAGTCCCTACACCCCCCGTCTCTGTGTCCCCAGTCCCTACACCCCCCGTCTCTGTCCCCATTCCCTACACCCCCGTCTCTGTGTCCCCAGCCCCTACACCCTCCGTCTCTGCGTCTCCAGTCCCTACACCCCCTGTCTCTGTGCCCCCAGTCCCTACACCCCTCCGTCTCTATGTCCCCAGTTCCGACACCCCCCGTCTCTGTGCTCCCAGTCCCTACACCCCCCGTCTCTGTGTCCCCAGTCCCTACACCCCCTGTCTCTGTGTCCACAGCCCCTAGACCCCCCGTATCTGTGTCCCTAGTCCCTACACCCCCGTCTCTGTGTCCCCAGTCCCTACATTCCCCGTCTCTGTGTCCCCTGTCCCAACACCCCTTGTCTCTGTGTCCACAGTCCCTTCACCCACAGTCTCTGTGTCCCCAGTCGCTACCCACCCTGTCTCTGTGTCCCCAGCCCCTACACCCCCCCTCTCTGTGTCCCCAGTCCCTACACCCCCCGTCTCTATGTCCGAAGTCCCTACAGGCCCTGTCTCTGTGTCCCCAGTCCCTACTCCCCCTGTCTCTGTGTCCGCAGCCCCTACACACCCCGTCTCTGTGTCCCCAGTCCCTACACCCCCAGTCTCTGTGCCCCCAGCCCCGACACACCCCGTCTCTGTGTCCCCAGTCCCTACACACCCCGTCTCTGTGCCCCCCAGTCCCTACACACCCTGTCTCTGTGTCCCCAGTCCCTACACCCCCCGTCTCTGTGTCCCCAGCCCCTACACCCTACGTCTCTGTGCCCCCAGTCCCTACACCCCCAATCTCTGTATCCCCAGCCCCTACACCCCCCCCGTCTCTGTGCCCCCCAGTCCCTACACCCTCCGTCTCTGAGTCCCCAGTCCCTACACCCCCCGTCTCTGTGTCCCCAGTCCCTACACCCTCCGTCTCTGTGTCCCCAGTCCCTACACCCCCTGTCTCTGTGTCCCCAGTCCCTACACGCCCCGTCTCTGTGTCCCCAGCCCCTACACCCCCCGTCTCTGTGTCCACAGCCCCTACACACCCCCGTCTCTGTGTCCCCAGACCCTACACACCCCGTCTCTGTGTCCCCAGTCCCTACACCCCCCGTCTCTGTCTCCCCAGTCCCTACACCCCCGCCTCTGTGTCCACAGCCCCCAGACCCCCCGTATCTATGTCCCTAGTCACTACACCCCCGTCTCTGTGTCCCCAGTCCCTACACCCTCCGTCTCTGTGTCACCAGTCCCTACATCCCCCGTCTCTGTGTCCCCTGTCCCAACACCCCCTTCTCTCTGTGTCCACAGTCCCTACACCCACCGTCTCTGTGTCCCCAGTCCCTACCCACCCTGTCTCTGTGTCCCCAGTCCCTACACCCCAGTCTCTGTGTCCCCAGTCCCTACACCCCCCCCGTCTCTGTGTCCCCAGCCCTTACACACCCTGTCTCTGTGTCCCCAGTCCCTACACCCCCTGTCTCTGTGTCCCAAGCCCCTACACCCCCCGTCTCTGTGCCCCCAGTCACTACACCACCCGTCTCTGTGTCCCCAGCCCCTACACCTACCCTCTCTGTGTCCCCAGCCCCTACACCACCCGTCTCTGTGTCCCCAGTCCCTACACCCGCTGTCTCTGTGTCCCCAGCCCCTACCCCCCCCGTCTCTGTGTCCCCAGTCCCTACACCCCCTGTCTCTGTGTCCCCAGTCCCTACACCCTCTGTCTCTGTGTCCCCAGTCCTTACACCCCCCGTCTCTGTGTCCCCAGCCCCTACACCCCCCGTCTCTGTGTCCCCAGTCCCTACACGCCCTGTCTCTGTGTCCCCAGTCCCTACTCGCCCTGTCTCTGTGTCCCCAGCCCCTACACACCCCGTCTCTGTGTCCCCAGTCCCTACACACCCTGTCTCTGTGTCCCCAGTCCTTACACCCCCCGTCTCTGTGTCCCCAGCCCCTACACCCTCCGTCTCTGTGTCTCCAGTCCCTACACCCCCCGTCTCTGTGTCCCCAGCCACTACACCCCCCGGCTCTGTGTCCCCAGTCCCTACACACCCCGTCTCTGTGTCCCCAGTCCCTACACCCTCCGTCTCTGTGCCCCCAGTCCCTACACCCCCAGTCTCTGTGCCCCCAGCCCCTACACCCCCCCCCCGTCTCTGTGCCCCCAGTCCCTACACCCTCCGTCTCTGTGTCCCCAGTCCCTACACCCCCCCGTCTCTGTGCCCCCAGTCCCTACACCCCCCGTCTCTGTGTCCACAGCCCCTACACCCTCCGTCTCTGTGTCCCTAGTCCCTACACCCCCGTCTCTGTGTCCCCAGTCCCTACACCCTCCGTCTCTTTGTCCCCAGTCCCTATACCCCCTGTCTCTGTGTCCCCTGTCCCAACACCCCCTGTCTCTGTGTCCCCAGTCCCTACACCCACCGTCTCTGTGTCCCCAGTCCCTACACACCCTGTCTCTGTGTCCCCAGTCCCTACACCCCACTCTCTGTGTCCCCAGTCCCTACACCCCCTGTCCCTGTGTCCCCAGTCCCTACACCCCCCGTCTCTGTGTCCCCAGTCCCTACACCCCCCGTCTCTGTCCCCATTCCCTACACCCCCGTCTCTGTGTCCCCAGCCCCTACAACCTCCGTCTCTGCGTCTCCAGTCCCTACACCCCCTGTCTCTGTGTCCCCAGTCCCGACACCCCCCGTCTCTGTGCCCCCAGTCCCTACACCCCCCGTCTCTGTGTCCCCAGTCCCTACATCCCCTGTCTCTGTGTCCACAGCCCCTAGACCCCCCGTATCTGTGTCCCTAGTCCCTACACCCCCGTCTCTGTGTCCCCAGTCCCTACACCCTCCGTCTCTGTGTCCCCAGTCCCTACATTCCCCGTCTCTGTGTCCCCTGTCCCAACACCCCTTGTCTCTGTGTCCACAGTCCCTTCACCCACCGTCTCTGTGTCCCCAGTCCCTACCCACCCTGTCTCTGTGTCCCCAGCCCCTACACCCCCCGTCTCTGTATCCCCAGTTCCTACACCCCCCGTCTCTATGTCCGAAGTCCCTACAGGCCCTGTCTCTGTGTCCCCAGTCCCTACTCCCCCTGTCTCTGTGTCCCCAGCCCCTACACACCCCGTCTCTGTGTCCCCAGTCCCTACACCCCCAGTCTCTGTGCCCCCAGCCCCGACACACCCCGTCTCTGTGTCCCCAGTCCCTACACACCCCGTCTCTGTGCCCCCAGTCCCTACACACCCTGTCTCTGTGTCCCCAGTCCCCTACACCCCCCCGTCTCTGTGTCCCCAGCCCCGACACCCTCCGTCTCTGTGTCTCCAGTCCCTACACCCCCCGTCTCTGTGTCCCCAGCCACTACACCCCCTGTCTCTGTGTCCCCAGTCCCTACACACCCTGTCTCTGTGTCCCCAGTCCCTGCACCCTCCGTCTCTGTGCCCCCAGTCCCTACACCCCCAATCTCTGTATCCCCAGCCCCTACACCCCCCCGTCTCTGTGCCCCCAGTCCCTACACCGTCCGTCTCTGTGTCCCCAGTCCCTACACCCCCCGTCTCTGTGTCCCCAGTCCCTACACCCTCCGTCTCTGTGTCCCCAGTCCCTACACCCCCTGTCTCTGTGTCCCCAGTCCCTACACACCCCGTCTCTGTGTCCCCAGCCCCTACACCCCCCCGTCTCTGTGTCCCCAGACCCTACACACCCCGTCTCTGTGTCCCCAGTCCCTACACCCCCCGTCTCTGTCTCCCCAGTCCCTACACCCCCGTCTCTGTGTCGTCAGCCGCTACACCCTCTGTCTTTGTGTCCCCAGTCCCTACAACCCCCTGTCTCTGTGTCCCCAGTCACTACACCCTCCGTCTCTGTGTCCCCAGCCCCTACACCCCCCGTCTCTGTGTCCCCTGACACTACACCCCCGTCTCTGTGTCCCCAGTCCCTACACCCCCCGTCTCTGTGTCCCCAACCCCTACACCCCCCGTCTCTGTGTCCCCAGGCCCTACACCGCCGTCTCTGTGTCCCCAGTCCCTACACCCCCCGTCTCTGTGCCCCCAGTCCCTACACCCCCCGTCTCTGTGTCCCCAGACCCTACACACGCCGTCTCTGTGTCCCCAGACCCTACACCCCCTGTCTCTTTGTCGCCAGTCCCTACACCCCCCGTCTCTATGTCCCCAGTCCCTACACCCCCCGTCTCTGTGTCCCCAGTCCCAACACCCACCGTCTCTGTGTCCCCAGCCCGTACACCTTCCGTCTCTGTGTCCCCAGTCCCTACACCCCCCGTCTCTGTGTCCCCAGTCCCTACACCCCCCGTCTCTGTGTCCCCAGTCCCTACACCCCCTGTCTCTGTGTCCCCAGTCCCTACTCCCCCTGTCTCTGTGTCCCCAGCCCCTACACCCCCCCGTCTCTGTGACCCCAGCCCCTACACCCCCGTCTCTGTGTCCCCAGTCCCTACAAACCCTGTCTCTGTGTCCCCTGTCCCTACACACCCCCGTGTCTGTGTCTCCAGCCCCTACATCCCCGTCTCTGTACCCCCTGTCCCTACAACCCCCCGGCTCGGTGTCCCTAGACCCTACACCCCCCGCCTCTGTGTCCTTAGTCCCTACACCCCCCGTCTCTGTGCCCCCAGTCCCTATACCCCCTGTCTCTGTGTCCCCAGCCCCTACACACCCTGTCTCTGTGTCCCTAGTCCCTACACCCCCTGTCTCTGTGTCTTAGCCCCTACACCCCCTGTCTCTGTGCCCCCAGTCCCTACACCCCCTGTCTCTGTGTCTCCAGCCCCTACACCCCGTGTCTCTGTGCCCCCAGTCCCTACACCCCCCGTCTCTGTGCCCCCAGTCCCTGCACCCCCCGTCTCTGTGACCCAGCACCTACACACACCGTCTCTGTGTCCCCAGTCCCAACACCCCCCGTCTCTGTTTTCCCAGTCCATACACCCAATGTCTCTGTGTCCCCAGACCCTACACCCCCGGTCTCTGTGTCCCCAGTCCCTACACCCCCTGTGTCTGTGCCCCCAGTCCCTACACACCCCTGTCTCTGTGTCGCCACTCCCTACTCCCCCTGTCTCTGTGTCCCAAGCCCCTACACACCCCGTCTCTGTGTCCCCAGTCCCTACACCCCCCGTCTCTGTGCCCCATGCCCCGACACACCCCGTCTCTGTGTCCCCAGTCCCTACACACCCCGTCTTTGTGTCCCCAGTCCCTACACCAACCATCTCTGTGTCCACAGTCCCTACACCCACCGTCTCTGCGCCCCCAGTCCCTACACACCCTGTCTCTGTGTCCCCAGTCCCTACACCCCCCCGTCTCTGTGTCCCCAGCCCCTACACCCCCCGTCTCTGTGCCCCCAGTCCCTACACCCTCCGTCTCTGTGTCCCCAGCCCCTACACCCCCCCGTCTCTGTGTCCCCAGTCCCTACACCCACTGTCTCTGTGTCCCCAGCCCCTACACCCCCCGTCTCGGTGTCCCCAGTCCCTACACCCCCTGTCTCTGTGTCCCCAGTCCCTACACCCCCTGTCTCTGTGTCCCCAACCCCTACACCCTCCGTCTCTGTGTCCCCTGTCCCTACACCCCCCGTCTCTGTGTCCCCTGTCCCTACACCCACCGTCTCTGTGTCCCCAGCCCCTACACCCCCCGTCTCTGTGTCCCCAGGCCCTACACCGCCGTCTCTGTGTCCCCAGTCCCTACACCCCCCGTCTCTGTGCCCCCAGTCCCTACACCCCCCCGTCTCTGTGTCCCCAGACCCTACACACGCCGTCTCTGTGTCCCCAGACCCTACACCCCCTGTCTCTTTGTCGCCAGTCCCTACACCCCCCGTCTCTATGTCCCCAGTCCCTACACCCCCCGTCTCTGTGTCCCCAGTCCCAACACCCACCGTCTCTGTGTCCCCAGCCCGTACACCTTCCGTCTCTGTGTCCCCAGTCCCTACACCCCCTGTCTCTGTGTCCCCAGTCCCTACACCCCCCGTCTCTGTGTCCCCAGTCCCTACACCCTCCGTCTCTGTGTCCCCAGTCCCTACACCCCCTGTCTCTGTGTCCCCAGTCCCTACACACCACGTCTCTGTGTCCCCAGCCCCTACACCCCCCGTCTCTGTGTCCACAGCCCCTACACACCCCCGTCTCTGTGTCCCCAGACCCTACACACCCCGTCTCTGTGTCCCCAGTCCCTACACGCCCCGTCTCTGTCTCCCCAGTCCCTACACCCCCCGTCTCTGTCTCCCCAGTCCCTACACCCCCGTCTCTGTGTCCTCAGCCGCTACAACCCTCAGTCTTTGAGTCCCCAGTCCCTACACCCCCTGTCTCTGTGTCCCCAGTCACTACACCCTCCGTCTCTGTGTCCCCAGCCCCTACACCCCCCGTCTCTGTGTCCCCTGACACTACACCCCCGTCTCTGTGTCCCCAGTCCCTACACCCTTCGTCTCTGTGACCCCAGTCCCTACACCCCCCTGTCTCTGTGTCCCCAGTCCCTACACCGCCCGTCTGTGTGTCCCCAGTCCCTACACACCCCGTCTTTGTGTCCCCAGCCCCTACACCCCTCGTCTCTGTGACCCCAGCCCCTACACCCCGTCTCTGTGTCCCCAGCCCCTAGACCCCGCAGCCCCTAGACCCCGCGTCTCTGTGTCCCCAGTCCCTACACCCCCTGTCTCTGTGTCCCCAGCCCCTACACCCCCGTCTCTGTGTCCCCAGTCCCTACACCCCCTGTCTCTCTGTCCCCAGTCCCTACACCCTCCTTCTCTGTGTCCCCAGTCCCTACACCCCCCGTCTCTGTGTCCCCAGCCCCTGCACCCCCCGTCTCTGTGTCCTCAGTCCCTACACCCCCTGTCTCTGTGTCCCCAGTCCCTCCACCCCCTGTCTCTGTGTCCCCAGTCCCTACTCCCCTGTCTCTGTGTCACCAGCCCCTACACCCCTCGTCTCTGTGACCACAGCCCCCTACACCCCGTCTCTGTGTCCCCAGCCCCTACACCCCGCGTCTCTGTGTCCCCAGTCCCTACACCCCATGTCTCTGTGTCCCCAGCCCCTACACCCCCGTCTCTGTGTCCCCAGTCCCTACACCCCCTGTCTCTCTGTCCCCAGTCCTACACCCTCCTTCTCTGTGTCCCCAGTCCCTACACCCCCTGTCTCTGTGTCCCCAGTCCCTACTCCCCCTGTCTCTGTGTCCCCAGCCCCTACACCCCCCCGTCTCTGTGACCCCAGCCCCTACACCCCCGTCTCTGTGTCCCCAGTCCCTACAAACCCTGTCTCTGTGTCCCCTGTCCCTACACACCCCGTGTCTGTGTCTCCAGCACCTACATCCCCGTCTCTGTGCCCCCTGTCCCTACAACCCCCCGGCTCGGGTGTCCCTAGACCCTACACCCCCCGTCTCTGTGTCCTTAGTCCCTACACCCCCCGTCTCTGTGCCCCCAGTCCCTATACCCCCTGTCTCTGTGTCCCCAGCCCCTACACACCCTGTCTCTGTGTCTTAGCCCCTACACCCCCTGTCTCTGTGCCCCAGTCCCTACACCCCCTGTCTCTGTGTCTCCAGCCCCTACACCCCCTGTCTCTGTGCCCCCAGTCCCTACACCCCCCGTCTCTGTGCCCCCAGTCCCTGCACCCCCCGTCTCTGTGTCCCCAGCACCTACACACCCCGTTTCTGTGTCCCCAGTCCCAACACCCCCCGTCTCTGTTTTCCCAGTCCATACACCAATGTCTCTGTGTCCCCAGACCCTACACCCCCGGTCTCTGTGTCCCCAGTCCCTACACCCCCTGTCTCTGTGCCCCCAGTCCCTACACACCCCTGTCTCTGTGTCGCCACTCCCTACTCCCCCTGTCTCTGTGTCCCAAGCCCCTACACACCCCGTCTCTGTGTCCCCAGTCCCTACACCCCCCGTCTCTGTGCCCCATGCCCCGACACACCCCGTCTCTGTGTCCCCAGTCCCTACACACCCCGTCTTTGTGTCCCCAGTCCCTACACCCACCATCTCTGTGTCCACAGTCCCTACACCACCGTCTCTGTGCCCCCAGTCCCTACGCACCCTGTCTCTGTGTCCCAGTCCCTACACCCCCCCGTCGCTGTGTCCCAGCCCCTACACCCCCCGTCTCGGTGTCCCCAGTCCCTACACCCACAGTCTCTGTGTCCCCAGTCCCTACACCCCTGTCTCTGTGTCCCCAACCCCTACACCCTCCGTCTCTGTGTCCCCTGTCCCTACACCCCCCGTCTCTGTGTCCCCTGTCACTACACCCCCCGTCTCTGTGTCCCCAACCCCTACACCCCCCGTCTCTGTGTCCCAGGCCCTACACCGCCGTCTCTGTGTCCCCAGTCCCTACACCCCCCGTCTCTGTGCCCCAGTCCCTACACCCCCCGTCTCTGTGTCCCCAGACCCTACACTCGCCGTCTCTGTGTCCCCAGAGCCTACACCCCCTGTCTCTTTGTCGCCAGTCCCTACACCCCCCGTCTCTATGTCCCCAGTCCCTACACCCCCGTCTCTGTGTCCCCAGTCCCAACACCCACCGTCTCTGTGTCCCCAGCCGGTAAACCTTCCGTCTCTATGTCCCCAGTCCCTACACCCCCCGTCTCTGTGCCCCCAGCCCCTACACCCCCCGTCTCTGTGTCCCCAGTCCCTACACCCCCTGTCTCTGTGTCCCCAGTCCCTACACCCCCCGTCTCTGTCCCCATTCCCTACACCCCCGTCTCTGTGTCCCCAGCCCCTACACCCTCCGTCTCTGCGTCTCCAGTCCCTACACCCCTGTCTCTGTGCCCCCAGTCCCTACACCCCTCCGTCTCTGTGTCCCCAGTCCCGACACCCCCCGTCTCTGTGCCCCCAGTCCCTACACCACCCGTCTCTGTGTCCCCAGTCCCTACACCCCCTGTCTCTGTGTCCACAGCCCCTAGACCCCCCGTATCTGTGTCCCTATTCCCTACACCCCCGTCTCTGTGTCTCCAGTCCCTACACCCTCTGTCTCTGTGTCCCCAGTCCCTACATCCCCCGTCTCTGTGTCCCCTGTCCCAACACCCCTTGTCTCTGTGTCCACAGTCCCTCCACCCACCGTCTCTGTGTCCCCAGTCCCTACCCACCCTGTCTCTGTGTCCCCAGCCCCTACACCCCCCGTCTCTGTGTCCCCAGTCCCTACACCCCCCGTCTCTAAGTCCGAAGTCCCTACACGCCCTGCCTCTGTGTCCCCAGTCCCTACTCCCCCTGTCTCTGTGTCCCCAGCCCCTACACACCCCGTCTCTGTGTCCCCAGTCCCTACACCCCCAGTCTCTGTGCCCCCAGCCCCGACACACCCCGTCTCTGTGTCCCCAGTCCCTACACACCCCGTCTTTGTGTCCCCAGTCCCTACACCCACCATCTCTGTGTCCACAGTCCCTACACCCACCGTCTCTGTGCCCCAGTCCCTACGCACCCTGTCTCTGTGTCCCCAGTCCCTACACCCCCCCGTCTCTGTGTCCCCAGCCCCTACACCCCACGTCTCTGTGCCCCCAGTCCCTAACACCTCCGTCTCTGTGTCCCCAGCCCCTACACCCCCCGTCTCTGTGTCCCCAGTCCCTACACCCACTGTCTCTGTGTCCCCAGCCCCTACACCCCCCGTCTCGGTGTCCCCAGTCCCTACACCCACAGTCTCTGTGTCCCCAGTCCCTACACCCCCTGTCTCTGTGTCCCCAACCCCTACACCCTCCGTCTCTGTGTCCCCTGTCCCTACACCCCCCGTCTCTGTGTCCCCTGTCACTACACCCCCCGTCTCTGTGTCCCCAACCCCTACACCCCCCGTCTCTGTGTCCCCAGGCCCTACACCGCCGTCTCTGTGTCCCCAGTCCCTACACCCCCGTCTCTGTGCCCCCAGTCCCTACACCCCCCGTCTCTGTGTCCCCAGACCCTACACACGCCGTCTCTGTGTCCCCCAGAGCCTACACCCCCTGTCTCTTTGTCGCCAGTCCCTACACCCCCCGTCTCTATGTCCCCAGTCCCTACACCCCCCGTCTCTGTGTCCCCAGTCCCAACACCCACCGTCTCTGTGTCCCCAGCCCGTACACCTTCCGTCTCTGTGTCCCCAGTCCCTACACCCCCTGTCTCTGTGCCCCCAGCCCCTACACCCCCCGTCTCTGTGTCCCCAGTCCCTACACCCCCTGTCTCTGTGTCCCCAGTCCCTACACCCCCCGTCTCTGTCCCCATTCCCTACACCACCGTCTCTGTGTCCCCAGCCCCTACACCCTCCGTCTCTGCGTCTCCAGTCCCTACACCCCCTGTCTCTGTGCCCCCAGTCCCTACACCCCCCAGTCCCTACACCCCTCGGTCTCTGTGTCCCCAGTCCCGACACCCCCCGTCTCTGTGCCCCCAGACCCTACACCACCCGTCTCTGTGTCCCCAGTCCCTACACTCCCTGTCTCTGTGTCCACAGCCCCTAGACCCCCCGTATCTGTGTCCCTATTCCCTACACCCCCGTCTCTGTGTCCCCAGTCCCTGCACCCTCTGTCTCTGTGTCCCCAGTCCCTACATCCCCCGTCTCTGTGTCCCCTGTCCCAACACCCCTTGTCTCTGTGTCCACAGTCCCTACACCCACCGTCTCTGTGTCCCCAGTCCCTACCCACCCTGTCTCTGTGTCCCCAGCCCCTACACCCCCCGTCTCTGTGTCCCCAGTCCCTACACCCCCCGTCTCTAAGTCCGAAGTCCCTACACGCCCTGCCTCTGTGTCCCCAGTCCCTACTCCCCCTGTCTCTGTGTCCCCAGCCCCTACACACCCCATCTCTGTGTCCCCAGTCCCTACACCCCAGTCTCTGTGCCCCCAGCCCCGACACACCCCGTCTCTGTGTCCCCAGTCCCTACACACCCCGTCTCTGTGCCCCCAGTCCCTACACACCCTGTCTCTGTGTCCCAGTCCCTACACCCCCTGTCTCTGTGTCCCCAGTCACTACACCCTCCGTCTCTGTGTCCCCAGCCCCTACAGCCCCCGTCTCTGTGTCCCCTGACACTACACCCCCGTCTCTGTGTCCCCAGTCCCTACAGCCTTCGTCTCTGTGACCCCAGTCCCTACACCCCCTGTCTCTGTGTCCCCAGTCCCTACACCGCCCGTCTGTGTGTCCCCAGTCCCTACACACCCCGTCTCTGTGTCCCCAGCCCCTACACCCCTCGTCTCTGTGACCACAGCCCCTACACCCCGTCTCTGTGTCCCCAGCCCCTACACCCCGCGTCTCTGTGTCCCCAGTCCCTACACCCCTGTCTCTGTGTCCCCAGTCCCTACACCCTCCTTCTCTGTGTCCCCAGTCCCTACACCGCCCGTCTCTGTGTCCCCAGCCCCTGCACCCCCCTTCTCTGTGTCCTCAGTCCCTACACCCCCTGTCTCTGTGTCCTCAGTCCCTCCACCCCCTGTCTCTGTGTCCCCAGTCCCTACTCCCCCTGTCTCTGTGTCCCCAGCCCCTACACCCCCCCGTCTCTGTGACCCCAGCCCCTACACCCCCGTCTCTGTGTCCCCAGTCCCTACAAGCCCTGTCTCTGTGTCCCCTGTCCCTACACACCCCGTGTCTGTGTCTCCAGCCCCTACATCCCCGTCTCTGTGCCCCCTGTCCCTACAACCCCCCGGCTCGGTTTCCCTAGACCCTACACCCCCCGTCTCTGTGTCCTTAGTCCCTACACCCCCCGTCTCTGTGCCCCCAGTCCCTATACCCCCTGTCTCTGTGTCCCCAGCCCCTACACACCCTGTCTCTGTGTCCCCAGTCCCTACACCCCCTGTCTCTGTGTCTTAGCCCCTACACCTCCTGTCTCTGTGCCCCCAGTCCCTACACCCCCTGTCTCTGTGTCTCCAGCCCCTACACCCCCTGTCTCTGTGTCCCCAACCCCTACACACCCCGTCTCTGTGTCCCCAGTCCCAACAACCCCCGTCTCTGTTTTCCCAGTCCATACACCCAATGTCTCTGTGTCCCCAGACCCTACACCCCCGGTCTCTGTGTCCCCAGTCCCTACACCCCCTGTCTCTGTGCCCCCAGTCCCTACACACCCCTGTCTCTGTGTCGCCACTCCCTACTCCCCCTGTTTCTGTGTCCCAAGCCCCTACACACCCCGTCTCTGTGTCCCCAGTCCCTACACCCCACGTCTCTGTGCCCCATGCCCCGACACACCCCCGTCTCTGTGTCCCCAGTCCCTACAACCCCGTCTTTGTGTCCCCAGTCCCTACACCCACCATCTCTGTGTCCACAGTCCCTACACCCACCGTCTCTGTGCCCCCAGACCCTACACACCCTGTCTCTGTGTCCCCAGTCCCTACACCCCCCCGTCTCTGTGTCCCCAGCCCCTACACCCCCCGTCTCTGTGCCCCCAGTCCCTACACCCTCCGTCTCTGTGTCCCCAGCCCCTACACACCCCGTCTCTGTGTCCCCTGTCCCTACACCCACTGTCTCTGTGTCCCCAGCCCCTACACCCCCCGTCTCGGTGTCCCCAGCCCCTACACCCCCTGTCTCTGTGTCCCCAGTCCCTACACCCCCTGTCTCTGTGTCCCCAACCCCTACACCCTCCGTCTCTGTGTCCCCTGTCCCTACACCCCCCGTCTCTGTGTCCCCTGTCCCTACACCCCCCGTCTCTGTGTCCCCAACCCCTACTCCCCCTGTCTCTGTGTCCCCAGCCCCTACACACCCCGTCTCTGTGTCCCCAGTCCCTACACCCCCAGTCTCTGTGCCCCCAGCCCCGACACACCCCGTCTCTGTGCCCCCAGTCCCTACACACCCTGTCTCTGTGTCCCCAGAGCCTACACCCCCTGTCTCTTTGTCGCCAGTCCCTACACCCCCGTCTCTATGTCCCAGTCCCTACACCCCCGTCTCTGTGTCCCCAGTCCCAACACCCACCGTCTCTGTGTCCCCAGCCCGTACACCTTCCGTCTCTGTGTCCCCAGTCCCTACACCCCCTGTCTCTGTGCCCCCAGCCCCTACACCCTCCGTCTCTGTGTCCCCAGTCCCTACACCCCCTGTCTCTGTGTCCCCAGTCCCTACACCCCCCGTCTCTGTCCCCATTCCCTACACCCCCGTCTCTGTGTCCCCAGCCCCTACACCCTCCGTCTCTGCGTCTCCAGTCCCTACACCCCCTGTCTCTGTGCCCCCAGTCCCTACACCCCTCGGTCTCTGTGTCCCCAGTCCCGACACCCCCCGTCTCTGTGCCCCCAGACCCTACACCACCCGTCTCTGTGTCCCCAGTCCCTACACTCCCTGTCTCTGTGTCCACAGCCCCTAGACCCCCCGTATCTGTGTCCCTATTCCCTACACCCCCGTCTCTGTGTCCCCAGTCCCTGCACCCTCTGTCTCTGTGTCCCCAGTCCCTACATCCCCCGTCTCTGTGTCCCCTGTCCCAACACCCCTTGTCTCTGTGTCCACAGTCCCTACACCCACCGTCTCTGTGTCCCCAGTCCCTACCCACCCTGTCTCTGTGTCCCCAGCCCCTACACCCCCCGTCTCTGTGTCCCCAGTCCCTACACCCCCCGTCTCTAAGTCCGAAGTCCCTACACGCCCTGCCTCTGTGTCCCCAGTCCCTACTCCCCCTGTCTCTGTGTCCCCAGCCCCTACACACCCCGTCTCTGTGTCCCAGTCCCTACACCCCAGTCTCTGTGCCCCCAGCCCCGACACACCCCGTCTCTGTGTCCCCAGTCCCTACACACCCCCGTCTCTGTGCCCCAGTCCCTACACACCCTGTCTCTGTGTCCCCAGTCCCTACACCCCCTGTCTCTGTGTCCCCAGTCACTACACCCTCCGTCTCTGTGTCCCCAGCCCCTACAGCCCCCGTCTCTGTGTCCCCTGACACTACACCCCCGTCTCTGTGTCCCCAGTCCCTACAGCCTTCGTCTCTGTGACCCCAGTCCCTACACCCCCTGTCTCTGTGTCCCCAGTCCCTACACCGCCCGTCTGTGTGTCCCCAGTCCCTACACACCCCGTCTCTGTGTCCCCAGCCCCTACACCCCTCGTCTCTGTGACCACAGCCCCTACACCCCGTCTCTGTGTCCCCAGCCCCTACACCCCGCGTCTCTGTGTCCCCAGTCCCTACACCCCCTGTCTCTGTGTCCCCAGTCCCTACACCCTCCTTCTCTGTGTCCCCAGTCCCTACACCGCCCGTCTCTGTGTCCCCAGCCCCTGCACCCCCCTTCTCTGTGTCCTCAGTCCCTACACCCCCTGTCTCTGTGTCCTCAGTCCCTCCACCCCCTGTCTCTGTGTCCCCAGTCCCTACTCCCCCTGTCTCTGTGTCCCCAGCCCCTACACCCCCCCCGTCTCTGTGACCCCAGCCCCTACACCCCCGTCTCTGTGTCCCCAGTCCCTACAAACCCTGTCTCTGTGTCCCCTGTCCCTACACACCCCGTGTCTGTGTCTCCAGCCCCTACATCCCCGTCTCTGTGCCCCCTGTCCCTACAACCCCCCGGCTCGGTTTCCCTAGACCCTACACCCCCCGTCTCTGTGTCCTTAGTCCCTACACCCCCCGTCTCTGTGCCCCCAGTCCCTATACCCCCTGTCTCTGTGTCCCCAGCCCCTACACACCCTGTCTCTGTGTCCCCAGTCCCTACACCCCCTGTCTCTGTGTCTTAGCCCCTACACCTCCTGTCTCTGTGCCCCCAGTCCCTACACCCCTGTCTCTGTGTCTCCAGCCCCTACACCCCCTGTCTCTGTGTCCCCAGCCCCTACACACCCCGTCTCTGTGTCCCCAGTCCCAACAACCCCCGTCTCTGTTTTCCCAGTCCATACACCCAATGTCTCTGTGTCCCCAGACCCTACACCCCCGGTCTCTGTGTCCCCAGTCCCTACACCCCCTGTCTCTGTGCCCCCAGTCCCTACACACCCCTGTCTCTGTGTCGCCACTTCCCTACTCCCCCTGTTTCTGTGTCCCAAGCCCCTACACACCCCGTCTCTGTGTCCCCAGTCCCTACACCCCCCGTCTCTGTGCCCCATGCCCCGACACACCCCGTCTCTGTGTCCCCAGTCCCTACACACCCCGTCTTTGTGTCCCCAGTCCCTACACCCACCATCTCTGTGTCCACAGTCCCTACACCCACCGTCTCTGTGCCCCCAGACCCTACACACCCTGTCTCTGTGTCCCCAGTCCCTACACCCCCCCGTCTCTGTGTCCCCAGCCCCTACACCCCCCGTCTCTGTGCCCCAGTCCCTACACCCTGTGTCCCCAGCCCCTACACCCCCCGTCTCTGTGTCCCCTGTCCCTACACCCACTGTCTCTGTGTCCCCAGCCCCTACACCCCCCGTCTCGGTGTCCCCAGCCCCTACACCCCCTGTCTCTGTGTCCCCAGTCCCTACACCCCCTGTCTCTGTGTCCCCAACCCCTACACCCTCCGTCTCTGTGTCCCCTGTCCCTACACCCCCCGTCTCTGTGTCCCCTGTCCCTACACCCCCCGTCTCTGTGTCCCCAACCCCTACTCCCCCTGTCTCTGTGTCCCCAGCCCCTACACACCCCGTCTCTGTGTCCCCAGTCCCTACACCCCCAGTCTCTGTGCCCCCAGCCCCGACACACCCCGTCTCTGTGCCCCCAGTCCCTACACACCCTGTCTCTGTGTCCCCAGTCCCTACACCCCCTGTCTCTGTGTCCCCAGCCCCTACAGCCCCCGTCTCTGTGTCCCCTGACACTACACCCCCGTCTCTGTGTCCCCAGTCCAAACACCCTTCGTCTCTGTGACCCCAGTCCCTACACCCCCTGTCTCTGTGTCCCCAGTCCCTACACCGCCCGTCTGTGTGTCCCCAGTCCCTACACACCCCGTCTGTGTGTCCCCAGCCCCTACACCCCTCGTCTCTGTGACCCCAGCCCCTACACCCCGTCTCTGTGTCCCCAGCCCCTACACCCCACGTCTCTGTGTCCCCAGTCCCTACACCCCCTGTCTCTGTGTCCCCAGTCCCTACACCCTCCTTCTCTGTGTCCCCAGTCCCTACACCCCCCGTCTCTGTGTCCCCAGCCCCTGCACCCCCCGTCTCTGTGTCCTCAGTCCCTACACCCCCTGTCTCTGTGTCCTCAGTCCCTCCACCCCCTGTCTCTGTGTCCCCAGTCCCTACTCCCCCTGTCTCTGTATCCCCAGCCCCTACACCCCCCCGTCTCTGTGACCCCAGCCCCTACACCCCCGTCTCTGTGTCCCCAGTCCCTACAAACCCTGTCTCTGTGTCCCCTGTCCCTACACACCCCGTGTCTGTGTCTCCAGCCCCTACATCCCCGTCTCTGTGCCCCCTGTCCCTACAACCCCCCGGCTCGGTGTCCCTAGACCCTACACCCCCCGTCTCTGTGTCCTTAGTCCCTACACCCCCCGTCTCTGTGCCCCCAGTCCCTATACCCCCTGTCTCTGTGTCCCCAGCCCCTACACACCCTGTCTCTGTGTCCCCAGTCCCTACACCCCCCGTCTCTGTGTCTTAGCCCCTACACCCCCTGTCTCTGTGCCCCCAGTCCCTACACCCCCTGTCTCTGTGTCTCCAGCCCCTTCACCCCCTGTCTCTGTGCCCCCAGTCCCTACACCCCCCGTCTCTGTGCCCCCAGTCCCTGCACCCCCCGTCTCTGTGTCCCCAGCCCCTACACACCCCGTCTCTGTGTCCCCAGTCCCAACAACCCCCGTCTCTGTTTTCCCAGTCCATACACCCAATGTCTCTGTGTCCCCAGACCCTACACCCCCGGTCTCTGTGTCCCCAGTCCCTACACCCCCTGTCTCTGTGCCCCCAGTCCCTACACACCCCTGTCTCTGTGTCGCCACTCCCTGCTCCCCCTGTCTCTGTGTCCCAAGCCCCTACACACCCCGTCTCTGTGTCCCCAGTCCCTACACCCCCCGTCTCTGTGCCCCATGCCCTGACACACCCCGTCATTGTGTCCCCAGTCCCTACACACACCGTCTTTGTGTCCCCAGTCCCTACACCCACCATCTCTGTGTCCACAGTCCCTACACCCACCGTCTCTGTGCCCCCAGACCCTACACACCCTGTCTCTGTGTCCCCAGTCCCTACACCCCCCCGTCTCTGTGTCCCCAGCCCCTACACCCCCCGTCTCTGTGCCCCCAGTCCCTACACCCTCCGTCTCTGTGTCCCCAGCCCCTACACCCCCCGTCTCTGTGTCCCCAGTCCCTACACCCACTGTCTCTGTGTCCCCAGCCCCTACACACCCCGTCTCGGTGTCCCCAGTCCCTACACCCCCTGTCTCTGTGTCCCCAACCCCTACACCCCCCGTCTCTGTGTCCCCAGGCCCTACACCGCCGTCTCTGTGTCCCCAGTCCCTACACCCCCCGTCTCTGTGCCCCCAGTCCCTACACCCCCCGTCTCTGTGTCCCCAGACCCTACACACGCCGTCTCTGTGTCCCCAGACCCTACACCCCCTGTCTCTTTGTCGCCAGTCCCTACACCCCCCGTCTCTATGTCCCCAGTCCCTACACCCCCCGTCTCTGTGTCCCCAGTCCCAACACCCACCGTCTCTGTGTCCCCAGCCCGTACACCTTCCGTCTCTGTGTCCCCAGTCCCTACACCCACTGTCTCTGTGTCCCCAGTCACTACACCCTCCGTCTCTGTGTCCCCAGCCCCTACAGCCCCCGTCTCTGTGTCCCCTGACACTACACCCCCGTCTCTGTGTCCCCAGTCCCTACACCCTTCGTCTCTCTGACCCCAGTCCCTACACCCCCTGTCTCTGTGTCCCCAGTCCCTACACCGCCCGTCTGTGTGTCCCCAGTCCCTACACACCCCGTCTCTGTGTCCCCAGCCCCTACACCCCTCGTCTCTGTGACCCCAGCCCCTACACCCCGTCTCTGTGTCCCCAGCCCCTACACCCCGCGTCTCTGTGTCCCCAGTCCCTACACCCCCTGTCTCTGTGTCCCCAGTCCCTACACCCTCCTTCTCTGTGTCCCCAGTCCCTACACCCCCCGTCTCTGTGTCCCCAGCCCCTGCACCCCCCGTCTCTGTGTCCTCAGTCCCTACACCCCCTGTCTCTGTGTCCTCAGTCCCTCCACCCCCTGTCTCTGTGTCCCCAGTCCCTACTCCCCCTGTCTCTGTATCCCCAGCCCCTACACCCCCCCGTCTCTGTGACCCCAGCCCCTACACCCCCGTCTCTGTGTCCCCAGTCCCTACAAACCCTGTCTCTGTGTCCCCTGTCCCTACACACCCCGTGTCTGTGTCTCCAGCCCCTACATCCCCGTCTCTGTGCCCCCTGTCCCTACAACCCCCTGGCTCGGTGTCCCTAGACCCTACACCCCCCGTCTCTGTGTCCTTAGTCCCTACACCCCCCGTCTCTGTGCCCCCAGTCCCTATACCCCCTGTCTCTGTGTCCCCAGCCCCTACACACCCTGTCTCTGTGTCCCCAGTCCCTACACCCCCTGTCTCTGTGTCTTAGCCCCTACACCCCCTGTCTCTGTGCCCCCAGTCCCTACACCCCCTGTCTCTGTGTCTCCAGCCCCTACACCCCCTGTCTCTGTGCCCCCAGTCCCTACACCCCCCGTCTCTGTGCCCCCAGTCCCTGCACCCCCCGTCTCTGTGTCCCCAGCCCCTACACACCCCGTCTCTGTGTCCCCAGTCCCAACAACCCCCGTCTCTGTTTTCCCAGTCCATACACCCAATGTCTCTGTGTCCCCAGACCCTACACCCCCGGTCTCTGTGTCCCCAGTCCCTACACCCCCTGTCTCTGTGCCCCCAGTCCCTACACACCCCTGTCTCTGTGTCGCCACTCCCTACTCCCCCTGTCTCTGTGTCCCAAGCCCCTACACACCCCGTCTCTGTGTCCCCAGTCCCTACACCCCCCGTCTCTGTGCCCCATGCCCCGACACAACCCGTCATTGTGTCCCCAGTCCCTACACACACCGTCTTTGTGTCCCCAGTCCCTACACCCACCATCTCTGTGTCCACAGTCCCTACACCCACCGTCTCTGTGCCCCCAGACCCTACACACCCTGTCTCTGTGTCCCCAGTCCCTACACCCCCCCGTCTCTGTGTCCCCAGCCCCTACACCCCCCGTCTCTGTGCCCCCAGTCCCTACACCCTCCGTCTCTGTGTCCCCAGCCCCTACACCCCCCGTCTCTGTGTCCCCAGTCCCTACACCCACTGTCTCTGTGTCCCCAGCCCCTACACCCCCCGTCTCGGTGTCCCCAGTCCCTACACCCCCTGTCTCTGTGTCCCCAGTCCCTACACCCCCTGTCTCTGTGTCCCCAACCCCTACACCCTCCGTCTCTGTGTCCCCTGTCCCTACACCCCCCGTCTCTGTGTCCCCTGTCCCTACACCCCCCGTCTCTGTGTCCCCAACCCCTACACCCCCCGTCTCTGTGTCCCCAGGCCCTACACCGCCGTCTCTGTGTCCCCTGTCCCTACACCCCCCGTCTCTGTGCCCCCAGTCCCTACACCCCCCGTCTCTGTGTCCCCAGACCCTACACACGCCGTCTCCGTGTCCCCAGACCCTACACCCCCTGTCTCTTTGTCGCCAGTCCCTACACCCCCCGTCTCTATGTCCCCAGTCCCTACACCCCCCGTCTCTGTGTCCCCAGTCCCAACACCCACCGTCTCTGTGTCCCCAGCCCGTACACCTTCCGTCTCTGTGTCCCCAGTCCCTACACCCACTGTCTCTGTGTCCCCAGTCACTACACCCTCCGTCTCTGTGTCCCCAGACCCTACAGCCCCCGTCTCTGTGTCCCCTGACACTACACCCCCGTCTCTGTGTCCCCAGTCCCTACACCCTTCGTCTTTCTGACCCCAGTCCCTACACCCCCTGTCTCTGTGTCCCCAGTCCCTACACCGCCCGTCTGTGTGTCCCCAGTCCCTACACACCCCGTCTCTGTGTCCCCAGCCCCTACACCCCTCGTCTCTGTGACCCCAGCCCCTACACCCCGTCTCTGTGTCCCCAGCCCCTGCACCCCGCGTCTCTGTGTCCCCAGTCCCTACACCCCCTGTCTCTGTGTCCCCAGTCCCTACACCCTCCTTCTCTGTGTCCCCAGTCCCTACACCCCCCGTCTCTGTGTCCCCAGCCCCTGCACCCCCCGTCTCTGTGTCCTCAGTCCCTACACCCCCTGTCTCTGTGTCCTCAGTCCCTCCACCCCCTGTCTCTGTGTCCCCAGTCCCTACTCCCCCTGTCTCTGTGTCCCCAGCCCCTACACCCCCCCGTCTCTGTGACCCCAGCCCCTACACCCCCGTCTCTGTGTCCCCAGTCCCTACAAACCCTGTCTCTGTGTCCCCTGTCCCTACACACCCCGTGTCTGTGTCTCCAGCCCCTACATCCCCGTCTCTGTGCCCCCTGTCCCTACAACCCCCCGGCTCGGTGTCCCTAGACCCTACACCCCCCGTCTCTGTGTCCTTAGTCCCTACACCCCCCGTCTCTGTGCCCCCAGTCCCTATACCCCCTGTCTCTGTGTCCCCTGCCCCTACACACCCTGTCTCTGTGTCCCCAGTCCCTACACTCCCTGTCTTTGTGTCTTAGCCCCTACACCCCCTGTCTCTGTGTCCCCAGTCCCTACACCCCCTGTCTCTGTGTCTCCAGCCCCTACACCCCCTGTCTCTGTGCCCCCAGTCCCTACACCCCCGTCTCTGTGCCCCCAGTCCCTGCACCCCCCGTCTCTGTGTCCCCAGCCCCTACACACCCCGTCTCTGTGTCCCCAGTCCCAACAACCCCCGTCTCTGTTTTCCCAGTCCATACACCCAATGTCTCTGTGTCCCCAGACCCTACACCCCCGGTCTCTGTGTCCCCAGTCCCTACACCCCCTGTCTCTGTGCCCCCAGTCCCTACACACCCCTGTCTCTGTGTCGCCACTCCCTACTCCCCCTGTCTCTGTGTCCCAAGCCCCTACACACCCCGTCTCTGTGTCCCCAGTCCCTACACCCCCCGTCTCTGTGCCCCATGCCCCGACACACCCCGTCTCTGTGTCCCCAGTCCCTACACACCCCGTCTTTGTGTCCCCAGTCCCTACACCCACCATCTCTGTGTCCACAGACCCTACACCCACCGTCTCTGTGCCCCCAGACCCTACACACCCTGTCTCTGTGTCCCCAGTCCCTACACCCCCCCGTCTCTGTGTCCCCAGCCCCTACACCCCCCGTCTCTGTGCCCCCAGTCCCTACACCCTCCGTCTCTGTGTCCCCAGCCCCTACACCCCCCGTCTCCGTGTCCCCAGTCCCTACACCCACTGTCTCTGTGTCCCCAGCCCCTACACCCCCCGTCTCGGTGTCCTCAGTCCCTACACCCCCTGTCTCTGTGTCCCCAGTCCCTACACCCCCTGTCTCTGTGTCCCCAACACCTACACCCTCCGTCTCTGTGTCCCCTGTCCCTACACCCCCCGTCTCTGTGTCCCCTGTCCCTACACCCCCCGTCTCTGTGTCCCCAACCCCTACACCCCCAGTCTCTGTGTCCCCAGGCCCTACACCGCAGTCTCTGTGTCCCCAGTCCCTACACCCCCCGTCTCTGTGCCCCCAGTCCCTACACCCCCCGTCTCTGTGTCCCCAGACCCTACACACGCCGTCTCTGTGTCCCCAGACCCTACACCCCCTGTCTCTTTGTCGCCAGTCCCTACACCCCCCGTCTCTATGTCCCCAGTCCCTACACCCCCCGTCTCTGTGTCCCCAGTCCCAACACCCACCGTCTCTGTGTCCCCAGCCCGTACACCTTCCGTCTCTGTGTCCCCAGTCCCTACACCCCCTGTCTCTGTGCCCCCAGCCCCTACACCCCCCGTCTCTGTGTCCCCAGTCCCTACACCCCGTCTCTGTGTCCCCAGTCCCTACACCCCCCGTCTCTGTGTCCCCAGTCCCTACACCCCCCGTCTCTGTCCCCATTCCCTACACCCCCGTCTCTGTGTCCCCAGCCCCTACACCCTCCGTCTCTGCGTCTCCAGTCCCTACACCCCCTGTCTCTGTGCCCCCAGTCCCTACACCCCTCCGTCTCTGTGTCCCCAGTCCCGACACCCCCCGTCTCTGTGCCCCCAGTCCCTACACACCCCGTCTCTGTGTCCCCAGTACCTACACCCCCTGTCTCTGTGTCCACAGCCCCTAGACCCCCCGTATCTGTGTCCCTATTCCCTACACCCCCGTCTCTGTGTCCCCAGTCCCTACACCCTCCGTCTCTGTGTCCCCAGTCCCTACATCCCCCGTCTCTGTGTCCCCTGTCCCAACACCCCTTGTCTCTGTGTCCACAGTCCCTACACCCACCGTCTCTGTGTCCCCAGTCCCTACCCACCCTGTCTCTGTGTCCCCAGCCCCTACACCCCCCGTCTCTGTGTCCCCAGTCCCTACACCCCCCGTCTCTATGTCCGAAGTCCCTACACGCCCTGCCTCTGTGTCCCCAGTCACTACTCCCCCTGTCTCTGTGTCCCCAGCCCCTACACACCCCGTCTCTGTGTCCCCAGTCCCTACACCCCCAGTCTCTGTGCCCCCAGCCCCGACACACCCCGTCTCTGTGTCCCCAGTCCCTACACACCCCGTCTCTGTGCCCCCAGTCCCTACACACCCTGTCTCTGTGCCCCAGTCCCTACACCCCCCGTCTCTGTGTCCCCAGCGCCTACACCCTCCGTCTCTGTGTCCCCAGTCCCTACACCCCCCGTCTCTGTGTCCCCAGCCACTACACCCCATGTCTCTGTGTCCCCAGTCCCTACACACCCCGTCTCTGTGTCCCCAGTCCCTACACCCTCCGTCTCTGTGCCCCCAGTCCCTACACCCCCCGTCTCTTTATCCCCAGCCCCTACACCCCCCCCGTCTCTGTGCCCCCAGTCCCTACACCCTCCGTCTCTGTGTCCCCAGTTCCTACACCCCCCGTCTCTGTGTCCCCAGTCCCTACACCCTCCGTCTCTGTGTCCCCAGTCCCTACACCCACTGTCTCTGTGTCCCCAGTCCCTACACACCCCGTCTCTGTGTCCCCAGCCCCTACACCCCCCGTCTCTGTGTCCACAGCCCCTACACAATCCGTCTCTGTGTCCCCAGTCCCTACACACACCGTCTCTGTGTCCCCAGTCCCTACACCCCCCGTCTCTGTCTCCCCAGTCCCTACACCCCCGTCTCTGTGTCCTCAGCCGCTACCCCCTCTTTCTCTGTGTCCCCAGTCCCTACACCCCCTGTCTCTGTGTCCCCAGTCACTACACCCTCCGTCTCTGTGTCCCCAGCCCCTACACCCCCCGTCTCTGTGTCCCCTGACACTACACCCCCGTCTCTGTGTCCCCAGTCCCTACACCCCCCGTCTCTGTGTCCCCAGCCCCTACACCCCCCGTCTCTGTGTCCCCAGTCCCAACACCCCCCGTCTCTGTTTTCCCAGTCCATACACCCAATGTCTCTGTGTCCCCAGACCCTACACCCCCGGTCTCTGTGTCCCCAGTCCCTACACCCCCTGTCTCTGTGCCCCCAGTCCCTACACACCCCTGTCTCTGTGTCGCCACTCCCTACTCCCCCTGTCTCTGTGTCCCAAGCCCCTACACACCCCGTCTCTGTGTCCCCAGTCCCTACACCCCCCGTCTCTGTGCCCCAAGCCGCGACACACCCCGTCTCTGTGTCCCCAGTCCCTACAGACCCCGTCTTTGTTTCCCCAGTCCCTACACCCACCATCTCTGTGTCCAGAGTCCCTACACCCACCGTCTCTGTGCCCCCAGTCCCTACACACCCTGTCTCTGTGTCCCCAGTCCCTACACCCCCCGTCTCTGTGTCCCCAGCCCCTACACCCTCCGTCTCTGTCTCCCCAGTCCCTACACCCCCCGTCTGTGTCCCCAGCACCTACACCCCCCGTGTCTGTGTCCCCAGTCCCTACACACCCCTTGTCTCTATGTCCCCAGTCCCTACACCCCCGTCTCTGTGTCCCAGCCCCTAAACCCTCCCCGTCTCTGTGTCCCCAGTCCCTCACCCCCCGTCTCTGTGTCCCCTGTCCCTACACTGCCCGTCTCTGTGTCCCCAGCCCCTACACCCTCCGTCTCTGTGTCCCCAGTCCCTACACCCCCTGTCTCTGTGTCCCCTGTCCCTACACCCCCTGTCTCTGTGTCCCCAGTCCCTACACACCCCGTCTCTGTGTCCCCAGTCCCTACACCCCCTGTCTCTGTGTCCCCAGCCCCTACACCCCCTGTCTCTGTGTCCCAGGTACCTACACCCCCCGTCTCTGTGTCGCCAGTCCCTACACCCCCCCTCTGTGTCCCCAGTCCCTACACCCCCCGTCTCTGTGTCCCCAGCTCCGACACCCTCCGTCTCTGTGCCCCAGCCCCTACACCCCCGTCTCTGTGTCCCAGTCCCTACACCCCCCGTCTCTGTGCCCCCAGTCCCTACACCCCCGTCTCTGTGTGCCCAGTCCCTACACACCCTGTCTCTGTGCCCCCAGTCCCTACACACTCCGTCTGTGTGTCCCCAGCCCCTACACCCCCATTTCTGTGTCCCCAGTCCCTACACACCCTGTCTCTGTGCCCCCAGTCCCTACACACTCCGTCTGTGTGTCCCCAGCCCCTACACCCCCGTTTCTGTGCCCCCAGTCCCTACACACCCCCGTCTCTGTGTCCCCAGTCCCTACACCCCACTTATCTGTGCCCCCAGTCCCTACACACCCTGTCTCTGTGTCCCCAGCCCCTACACACCCTGTCTCTGTGTCCCCAGTCCCTACACCCCCTGTCTCTGTGTCCAAAGCCCCTACACCCCCCGTCTCTGTGCCCCCAGTCCCTACACCCCCCGTCTCTGTGTCCCCAGCCCCTACACCCCCCGTCTCTGTGTCCCCAGTCCCTACACCCACTGTCTGTGTGTCCCCAGCCCCTACACCCCCCGTCTCTGTGTCCCCAAACCCTACACACCCCGTCTCTGTGTCCCCTGTCCCTACACCCCCCGTCTCTGTGTCCCCAGTCCCTACACCCCCCGTCTCTGTGTCACCAACCCCTACACCCCCCGTCTCTGTGTCCCCAGGCCCTACACCGCCGTCTCTGTGTCCCCAGTCCCTACACCCCCCGTCTCTGTGCCCCCAGTCCCTACACCCCCCGTCTCTGTGTCCCAGACCCCACACGCCGTCTCTGTGTCCCCAGACCCTACAACCCCTGTCTCTGTGTCGCCAGTCCCTACACCCCCCGTCTCTATGTCCCCAGTCCCTACACCCCCCCTCTCTGTGTCCCCAGTCCCAACACCCACCGTCTCTGTGTCCCCAGCCCGTACACCCCCCGTCTCTGTGTCCCCAGCCCCTACACCCCCCGTCTCTGTGTCCTCAGTCCCTACACCCCCTGTCTCTGTGTCCCCAGTCCCTCCACCCCCTGTCTCTGTGTCCCCATTCCCTACTCCCCCTGTCTCTGTGTCCCCAGCCCCTACACCCCCCCGTCTCCGTGACCCCAGCCCCTACACCCCCGTCTCTGTGTCCCCAGTCCCTACAAACCCTGTCTCTGTGTCCCCTGTCCCTACACACCCCGTGTCTGTGTCTCCAGCCCCTACATCCCCGTCTCGGTGCCCCCAGTCCCAACACCCACCGTCTCTGTGTCCCCAGTCCCTACACCCCCTGTCTCTGTTTCCCCCTGCCCCTACACCCCCCGTCTCTGTGTCCCCAGTCCCTACACCCCCTGTCTCTGTGTCCCCAGTCCCTACACCCCCCGTCTCTGTGTCCCCAGTCCCTACACCCCCCGTCTCTGTCCCCATTCCCTACACCCCCGTCTCTGTGTCCCCAGCCCCTACACCCTCCGTCTCTGTGTCTCCAGTCCCTACACCCCCTGTCTCTGTGCCCCCAGTCCCTACACCCCTCCGTCTCTGTGTCCCCAGTCCCTACACCCCCCGTCTCTGTGCCCCCAGTCCCTACACCCCCCGTCTCTGTGTCCCCTGTCCCTACACCCCCTGTCTCTGTGTCCACAGCCCCTAGACCCCCCGTATCTGTGTCCCTAGTCCCTACACCCCCGTCTCTGTGTCCCCAGTCCCTACACCCTCCGTCTCTGTGTCCCCAGTCCCTACATCCCCCGTCTCCGTGTCCCCTGTCCCAACACCCCTTGTCTCTGTGTCCACAGTCCCTACACCCACCGTCTCTGTGTCCCCAGTCCCTACCCACCCTGTCTCTGTGTCCCCAGTCCCTACACCCCAGTCTCTGTGTCCCCAGTCCCTACACCCCCCCGTCTCTGTGTCCCCAGCCCCTACACACCCTGTCTCTGTGTCCCCAGTCCCTACACCCCCTGTCTCTGTGTCCCAAGCCCCTACACCCCCCGTCTCTGTGCCCCCAGTCACTACACCACCCGTCTCTGTGTCCCCAGCCCCTACACCTACCGTCTCTGTGTCCCCAGCCCCTACACCCCCCGTCTCTGTGTCCCCAGTCCCTACACCCGCTGTCTCTGTGTCCCCAGCCCCTACCCCCCCGTCTCTGTGTCCCCAGTCCCTACACCCCCTGTCTCTGTGTCCCCAGTCCCTACACCCTCTGTCTCTGTGTCCCCAGTCCCTGCACCCCCCGTCTCTGTGTCCCCAGCCCCTGCACCCCCCGTCTCTGTGTCCCCAGTCCCTACACGCCCTGTCTCTGTGTCCCCAGTCCCTACTCCCCCTGTCTCTGTGTCCCCAGCCCCTACACACCCCGTCTCTGTGTCCCCAGTCCCTACACACCCCGTCTCTGTGCCCCCAGTCCCTACACACCCTGTCTCTGTGTCCCCAGTCCTTACACCCCCCGTCTCTGTGTCCCCAGCCCCTACACCCTCCGTCTCTGTGTCTCCAGTCCCTACACCCCCCGTCTCTGTGTCCCCAGCCACTGCACCCCCCGTCTCTGTGTCCCCAGTCCCTACACACCCCGTCTCTGTGTCCCCAGTCCCTACACACCCCGTCTCTGTGCCCCAGCCCCTACACCCCCGTCTCTGTGTCCCCAGTCCCTACACCCCCCGTCTCTGTGCCCCCAGTCCCTACACCCCCGTCTCTGTGTCCCCAGTCCCTACACACCCCCGTCTCTGTTTCCCCAGTCCCTACACCCCACTTATCTGTGCCCCCAGTCCCTACACCCCCTGTCTCTGTGTCCCCAGCCCCTACACACCCTGTCTCTGTGTCCCCAGTCCCTACACCCCCTGTCTCTGTGTCCCAAGCCCCTACACCCCCCGTCTCTGTGCCCCCAGTCCCTACACCCCCCGTCTCTGTGTCCCCAGCCCCTACACCCATTGTCTCTGTGTCCCCAGCCCCTACACCCCCCGTCTCTGTGTCCCCAGTCCCTACACCCCCTGTCTCTGTGTCCCCAGTCCCTACACCCCCCGTCTCTGTGTCCCCAACCCCTACACCCTCCGTCTCTGTGTCCCCTGTCCCTACACCCCCCGTCTCTGTGTCCCCAGTCCCTACACCCCCCGTCTCTGTGTCCCCAACCCCTACACCCCCCGTCTCTGTGTCCCCAGGCCCTACACCGCCGTCTCTGTGTCCCCAGTCCCTACACCCCCCGTCTCTGTGCCCCCAGTCTCTACACCCCCCGTCTCTGTGTCCCCAGACCCTACACACGCCGTCTCTGTGTCCCCAGACCCTACACCCCCTGTCTCTGTGTCGCCAGTCCCTACACCCCCCGTCTCTGTCCCCAGTCCCTACACCCCCAGTCTCTGTGTCCCCAGTCCCAACACCCACCGTCTCCGTGTCCCCAGTCCCTACACCCCCTGTCTCTGTGCCCCCAGCCCCTACACCCCCCGTCTCTGTGTCCCCAGTCCCTACACCCCCTGTCTCTGTGTCCCCAGTCCCTACACCCCCGTCTCTGTGTCCCCAGTCCCTACACCCCCCGTCTCTGTCCCGATTCCCTACACCCCCGTCTCTGTGTCCCCAGCCCCTACACCCTCCGTCTCTGTGTCTCCAGTCCCTACACCCCCTGTCTCTGTGCCCCCAGTCCCTCCACCCCTCCGTCTCTGTGTCCCCAGTCCCTACACCCCCCGTCTCTGTGCCCCCAGTCCCTACACCCCCCGTCTCTGTGTCCCCAGTCCCTACACCCCCTGTCTCTGTGTCCACAGCCCCTAGACCCCCCGTATCTGTGTCCCTAGTCCCTACACCCCCGTCTCTGTGTCCCCAGTCCCTACACCCTCCGTCTCTGTGTCCCCAGTCCCTACATCCCCCGTCTCTGTGTCCCCTGTCCCAACACCCCTTGTCTCTGTGTCCACAGTCCCTACACCCACCGTCTCTGTGTCCCCAGTCCCTACCCACCCTGTCTCTGTGTCCCCAGTCCCTACACCCCAGTCTCTGAGTCCCCAGTCCCTACACCCCCCCCGTCTCTGTGTCCCCAGCCCCTACACACCCTGTCTCTGTGTCCCCAGTCCCTACACCCCCTGTCTCTGTGTCCCAAGCCCCTACACCCCCCGTCTCTGTGCCCCCAGTCACTACACCACCCGTCTCTGTGTCCCCAGCCCCTACACCTACCGTCTCTCTGTCCCCAGCCCCTACACCCCCCGTCTCTGTGTCCGCAGTCCCTACACCCGCTGTCTCTGTGTCCCCAGCCCCTACCCCCCCGTCTCTGTGTCCCCAGTCCCTACACCCCCTGTCTCTGTGTCCCCAGTCCCTACACCCTCTGTCTCTGTGTCCCCAGTCCCTACACCCCCCGTCTCTGTGTCCCCAGCCCCTACACCCCCCGTCTCTGTGTCCCCAGTCCCTACACGCCCTGTCTCTGTGTCCCCAGTCCCTACTCCCCCTGTCTCTGTGTCCCCAGCCCCTACACACCCTGTCTCTGTGTCCCCAGTCCTTACACCCCCCGTCTCTGTGTCCCCAGTCCCTACACCCCCCGTCTCTGTGTCCCCAGTCCCTACACACCCCGTCTCTGTGTCCCCAGTCCCTACACCCTCCGTCTCTGTGCCCCCAGTCCCTACACCCCCAGTCTCTGTGCCCCCAGCCCCTACACCCCCCCGTCTCTGTGCCCCCAGTCCCTACACCCTCCGTCTCTGTGTCCCCAGTCCCTACATCCCCCGTCTCTGTGCCCCCAGTCCCTACACCCCCCGTCTCTGTGTCCCCTGCCCCAACACCCCCTGTCTCTGTGTCCCCAGTCCCTACACCCACCGTCTCTGTGTCCCCAGTCCCTACACACCCTGTCTCTGTGTCCCCAGTCCCTACACCCCAGTCTCTGTGTCCCCAGTCCCTACACCCCCCCGTCTCTGTGTCCCCAGCCCCTACACCCCCGGTCTCTGTGTCCCCAGTCCCTACAACCTCCGTCTCTGTGTCCCCAGTCCCTACACCCCTTGTCTCTGTGTCCCCAGTCCCTACACCCCCGTCTCTGTGTCCCCAGTCCCTACACCACCGCACTCTGTGTCCCCAACCCCTACACAGTCCGTCTCTGTGTCCCCAGTCCCTACACACCCCGTCTCTGTGTCCCCAGCCACTACACCCCCCGTCTCTGTTTCCCCAGTCCCTACACACCCCGTCTCTGTGTCCCCAGTCCCTACACACTCTGTCTCTGTGTCCCCAGCCCCTACACCCCCGTCTCTGTGCCCCCAGTCCCTACACACCCCCGTCTCTGTGTCCCCAGACCCTACACCCCCGGTCTCTGTGTCCCCAGTCCCTACACCCCCCGTCTCTGTGCCAGCAGTCCCTACACCCCCCGTCTCTGTGTCCCAAGCCCCTACACCCCCGTCTCTGTGCCCCCAGTCCCTACACCCCCCGTCTCTGTGTCCCCCAGCCCCTACACCCCCCGTCTCTGTGCCCCCTGTGCCTGCACCCCGTCTCTGTGTCCCCAGTCCCTACACCCTCCGTCTCTGTGTCCCCAGTCCCTACACCCTCCGTCTCTGTGTCCCCTGTCCCTACACACCCCGTCTCTGTGTCCCCAGTCCCTACACCCCCGTCTCTGTGCCCCCAGTCCCTACACACCCCGTCTCTGTGTCCCCAGTCCCTACACCCCCCTGTCTCTGTGTCCCCAGCCCCTACACCCCCCGTCTCTGTGCCCTCAGTCCCTACACCCCCCGTCTCTGTGTCCCCAGCCCCTACAACCGCCGTCTCTGTGTCCCCAGTCCCTACACTCCCCGTCTCTGTGTCCCAGTCCCTACACCCCCTGTCTCTGTGTCCCCTGTCCCTACACCCCCCGTCTCTGTGCCCCCAGTCCCTACATCCCTCGTCTCTGTGCCCCAGTGCCTGCACCCCGTGTCTGTGTCCCCAGTCCCTACACCCTCCGTCTCTGTGTCCCCTGTCCCTACACACCCCGTCTCTGTGTCCCCAGTCCCTACACCCCCGTCTCTGTGCCCCCAGTCTGTACACACCTCGTCTCTGTGTCCCCAGTCCCTACACCCCCTGTCCCTGTGTCCCCAGCCCCTACACCCCCCGTCTCTGTGCCCTCAGTCCCTACACCCCCCGTCTCTGTGTCCCCAGCCCCTACAACCCCCGTCTCTGTGTCCCCAGTCCCTACACTCCCCGTCTCTGTGTCCCCAGTCCCTACACCCCCTGTCTCTGTGTCCCCAGTCCCTACACCCCCCGTCTCTGTGCCCCCAGTCCCTATATCCCCCGTCTCTGTGTCCCCAGTCCCTACACCCCCCGTCTCTGTGTCCCCAGTCCCTACACCCCCCGTCTCTGTGTCACCAGCCCCTACACACCCCCCGTCTCTGTGTCCCCAGTCCCTACACCCCCTGTCTCTGTGTCCCCAGTCCCTACACCCCCCGTCTCTGTGTCCCCAGTCCCTACACCCCCTGTCTCTGTGCCCCCAGTCCCTACACCCCCCGTCTCTGTGTCCCCTGTCCCTACACACCCTGTCTCTGTGCCCCCAGCCCCTACACCCCCCGTCTCTGTGCCCCCACTAAGTCAGTGAGAGTGAATGTGTGTGTTTGTCTGTGAGTCAGGAAGAGTGAATGTGAATGTGTATCTGAGTCAGTGAGAGTGAATGTGTGTGTGTGTGTGTCTGTGAGTCAGTGAGAGTGAATGTGTGTGTCTGTGAGTCAGTGACAGTGAATGTGTGTGTGTGTGTGCCTGTGAGTCAGTGAGAGTGAATGTGTGTGTGTGTCTGTGAGTCAGTGAGAGTGAATGTCAGTGTGTGTCTGTGACTCAGTGGCAGTGAATGTGTGTGTGTGTCTGTGAGTCAGTGAGAGTGAATGTGAGTGTGTGTCTGTGAGTCAGTGAGAGTGAATGTCTGAGTGTGTGTCTGTGAGTCAGTGAGAGTGAGTGTCAGTGTGTTTCTGTGAGTCAGTTTTCACTGAATGTGAGTGTCTCTCCGTGAGTCAGTGAGAGTGAATGTGAGTGTGTCTGTGACTCCGTGAGAATGAATGTGTGTGTGTGTCTGTCTGTGAGTCAGTGAGAGTGAATGTGTTTATGTGTGTCTGTGAGTCAAGGAGCGTGAATGTGAGTGTGTGTGAGTCAGTGAGAGTGAATTTGAGTGTGCATCTATGAGTCAGTGAGAGTGAATGTGCGAGTGTGTCTGTGAGTCAATTAGCGTGAATGTGAGTGTGTGTCTGTGAGTCAGTCAGAGTGAATGTGTGTGTGTGTCCGTGAGTCAGTGAGAGTGAATGTGTGTGTGTGTGTCTCCCAGTCAGTGAGAGTGAATGTGTATGTGTGTCTGTGAGTCAGTGAGAGTGAATGTGAGTGTGTGTGAGTAAGTGAGAGTGAATGTGAGTGTGTGTCTGTGAGTCAGGGAGAGTGAATGTGATTTTGGGTCTGTGAGTCAGGGTGAATGTGTGAATGTGTCTGTGAGTCAGTGAGAGTGAATGTGTTTGTGTGTCTGTGAGTCAGTGAGAGTGAATTTGCGAGTGTGTGTCTGTGAGTCTGTGACACTGAATGTGTGTGTGTGTCTGTGAGTCAGTGAGAGTGAATGTGAGTGTGTGTCTGTGAGTCAGTGAGAGTGAATGTGTGTGTGTGTCTGTTAGTCAGAAAGAATGAATGTGAATGTGTATCTGAGTCAGTCAGAGTGAATGTGTGTGTGTGTGTGTCTGTGAGTCAGTGAGAGTGAATGTGTATGTGTGTCTGTGAGTCAGTGACAGTGAATGTGTGTGTGTGCCTGTGAGTCAGTGAGAGTGAATGTGTGTGTGTGTGCCTGTGAGTCAGTGAGAGTGAATGTGTGTGTGTGTCTGTGAGTCAGTGAGAGTGAATGTGTGTGTGTGTCTGTGAGTCAGTGAGAGTGAATGTGTGTGTCTGTCTGTGAGTCAGTGACAGTGAATGTGTGTGTATGTCAGTGAGTCAGTGAGAGTGAATGTGTGTGTGTGTCTGTGAGTCAATTAGCGTGAATGTGAGTGTGTGTCTGTGAGTCAGTCAGAGTGAATGTGTGTGTGTATCTGGGAGTCAGTGAGAGTTAATGCGTGTGTGTCTGTGAGTCAGTCGCAGTGTATGTGTGTGCGTGTCTGTGAGTCAGTGAGAGTGAATGTGTGTGTGTGTCTGTGAGTCAGTGAGAGTGAATGTGTGTGCGTGTGCCTCCCAGTCAGTTAGAGTCAATGTGCGTGTGTGTCTGTGAGTCAGTGAGAGTGAATGTGTGTGTGTCTGTGAGTCACTGACAGTGAATGTGTGTGTCTGTTTCTGTGAGTCACTGAGAGTAAATGTGTGTGTGTGTCTGTGAGTCAGTGAGAGTGTATGTGTGTGTGTGTGTGTGAGTCAGTGAGAGTGAATGTCTGAGTGTGTATCTGTGAGTCAGTGAGAGTGAATGTCTGTGTGTCTGTGAGACAGTGAGAGTGAATGTGTGTGTGTGTCAGTGAATCAGTGAGAGTGAATGTGTGAGTGTGTGTCTGTGAGTCAGTTAGAGTCAATTTCTGTGTGTCTGTGAGTCCGTTAGAGTGAATGTGTGTGTGTGTCTGTGAGTCATTGACAGTGAATGTGTGTGTCTGTGAGTCAATGAGAGTGAATGTGTGAGTGTGTATCTGTGAGTCAGTGAGAGTGAATTTGTGAGTGTGTGTCTGTGAGTCAGTGACACTGAATGTGTGTGTGTGTCTGTGAGTCAGTGAGAGTGAATGTGAGTGTGTGTCTGTGAGTCAGTGAGAGTGAATGTGTGTGTGTGTCTGTTAGTCAGAAAGAATGAATGTGAATGTGTATCTGAGTCAGTCAGAGTGAATGTGTGTGTGTGTCTGTGAGTCAGTGAGAGTGAATGTGTATGTGTGTCTGTGAGTCAGTGACAGTGAATGTGTGTGTGTGCCTGTGAGTCAGTGAGAGTGAATGTGTGTGTGTGTGCCTGTGATTCAGTGAGAGTGAATGTGTGTGTGTGTCTGTGAGTCAGTGAGAGTGAATGTGTGTGTGTGTCTGTGAGTCAGTGAGAGTGAATGTGTGTGTCTGTCTGTGAGTCAGTGACAGTGAATGTGTGTGTATGTCAGTGAGTCAGTGAGAGTGAATGTGTGTGTGTGTCTGTGAGTCAGTGACAGTGAATGTGTGTGTGTGTCTGTGAGTCAGGGAGAGTGAATGTGATTTTGGGTCTGTGAGTCAGGGTGAATGTGTGAATGTGTCTGTGAGTCAGTGAGAGTGAATGTGTTTGTGTGTCTGTGAGTCAGTGAGAGTGAATTTGTGAGTGTGTGTCTGTGAGTCAGTGACACTGAATGTGTGTGTGTGTCTGTGAGTCAGTGAGAGTGAATGTGAGTGTGTGTCTGTGAGTCAGTGAGAGTGAATGTGTGTGTGTGTCTGTTAGTCAGAAAGAATGAATGTGAATGTGTATCTGAGTCAGTCAGAGTGAATGTGTGTGTGTGTGTGTCTGTGAGTCAGTGAGAGTGAATGTGTATGTGTGTCTGTGAGTCAGTGACAGTGAATGTGTGTGTGTGCCTGTGAGTCAGTGAGAGTGAATGTGTGTGTGTGTGCCTGTGAGTCAGTGAGAGTGAATGTGTGTGTGTGTCTGTGAGTCAGTGAGAGTGAATGTGTGTGTGTGTCTGTGAGTCAGTGAGAGTGAATGTGTGTGTCTGTCTGTGAGTCAGTGACAGTGAATGTGTGTGTATGTCAGTGAGTCAGTGAGAGTGAATGTGTGTGTGTGTCTGTGAGTCAATTAGCGTGAATGTGAGTGTGTGTCTGTGAGTCAGTCAGAGTGAATGTGTGTGTGTATCTGGGAGTCAGTGAGAGTTAATGCGTGTGTGTCTGTGAGCCAGTCGCAGTGTATGTGTGTGTGTGTCTGTGAGTCAGTGAGAGTGAATGTGTGTGTGTGTCTGTGAGTCAGTGAGAGTGAATGTGTGTGCGTGTGCCTCCCAGTCAGTGAGAGTGAATGTGTATGTGTGTCTGTGAGTCAGTGAGAGTGAATGTGAGTGTGTGTGAGTAAGTGAGAGTGAATGTGAGTGTATGTCTGTGAGTCAGTGAGAGTGAATGTGATTTTGTGTCTGTGAGTCAGGGTGGATGTGTGAATGTGTCTGTGAGTCAGTGAGAGTGAATGTGTTTGTGTGTCTGTGAGTCAGTGAGAGTGAATTTGTGAGTGTGTGTCTGTGAGTCAGTGAGAGTGAATGTGTATGTGTGTCTGTGAGTCAGTGACAGTGAATGTGTGTGTGTGCCTGTGAGTCAGTGAGAGTGAATGTGTGTGTGTGTGCCTGTGAGTCAGTGAGAGTGAATGTGTGTGTGTGTCTGTGAGTCAGTGAGAGTGAATGTGTGTGTGTGTCTGTGAGTCAGTGAGAGTGAATGTGTGTGTCTGTCTGTGAGTCAGTGACAGTGAATGTGTGTGTATGTCAGTGAATCAGTGAGAGTGAATGTGTGTGTGTGTCTGTGAGTCAGTGACAGTGAATGTGTGTGTGTGTCTGTGAGTCAGTGGCAGTGAATGTGTGTGTGTGTCTGTGAGTCAGTGAGAGTGAATGTGTGTGTGTGTGACTGTGAATCAGTGAGAGTGAATGTGTGTGTGTGTCTGTGAGTCAGTGACTGTGAATGTGTGTGTGTGTGTGTGTGTGTGAGTCAGTGAGAGTGAATGTGTGTGTGTGTCTGTGAGTCAGTGAGAGTGAATGTGAGTGTGTGTCTGTGAGTCAGTGACAGTGAATGTGAGTATCTGTCAGTGAGTCAGTGAGAGGGAATGTGTGTGTGTGTGTCAGTGAGTCAGTGACAGTGAATGTGTGTGTGTATGTCAGTGAGTCAGTGTGAGTGAATTTGTGAGTGTGTGTCTGTGAGTCAGTGACAGTGAATGTGTGTGTGTGTCAGTGAGTCAGTGAGAGTGAATGTGAGTGTGTGTCTGTGAGTCAGTGAGAGTGTATGTGAGAGTTTCTCTGTGAGTCAGTGAGAGTGAATGTGATTGAGTGTCTGTGACTCAGTGGCAGTGAATGTGAGTGTGTGTCTGTGAGTCAGTGACAGTGAATGTGAGTGTGTGTCTGGAAGTCAGTGACAGTGAATGTGTGTGTGTGTCTGTGAGTCAATGAGAGTGAATTTCAGTGTTTGTCTGTGAGCCAGTGAGAGTGAATGTGAGTGTGTGTAAGTGAGAGTGAATGTGACTGTGTGTCTGTGAGTCAGTGAGAGTGAATGTGAGTGTGTGTCTGTGAGTAAGAGTGAATGTGTGAATGTGTCTGTGAGTCAGTGAGAGTGAATGTGTTTGTGTGTCTGCGAGTCAGTGAGAGTGAATGTGTATGTGTGTGTCTGTGAGTCAGTGAGAATGAGTGTGTATGTGTGTCTGTGAGTCAATGAGCGTGAATGTGAGTGTGTGTGAGTCAGTGAGAGTGACTGTGAATGTATGTCTTTGAGTCAGTGAGAGTGAATGTGTGTGTGCTTCTGTGAGTCAGTGAGAGTGAATGTGTGCGTGTGTCTGTGAGTCAGTGTAAGTGAATGTGTGTGTGTGTCTGTGATTCAGTGACAGTGAATGTGTGAGTGTGTGTCTGTGAGTCAGTGAGAGTGAATGTGAGTGTGTGTGTCCGTGAGTCAATGAGACTAAATGTGTGTGTGTGTCTGTGAGTCAGTGACCGTGAATGTGTGTGTCTGTGTCTGTGAGTCAATGAGAGTGAAAGTGTGAGTGTGTATCTGTGAGTCAATGAGAGTGAATGTGTGAGTGTGTGTCTGTGAGTCAGGTAGAGTCAATGTGCGTGTGTGTCTGTGAGTCAGTGAGAGTGAATGGGTGTGTTTGTGAGTCAGTGAGAGTGATTGTGAGTGTGTGTCTGTGAGTCAGTGAGAGTGAATGTGTGAGTGTGTTTCTGTGAGTGAGTGTGAGTGTGTTTCTGTGAGTCAGTTTTCAGTGAATGTGAGAGTGTGTCAGTGAGTCAGTGAGAGTCAATGTGCGTGTGTGTTTGTGAGTTAGTGAGAGTGAATGTGTGTGTGTGTCAGTGAGTCAGTGAGAGTGAATCTGTGAGTGTGTGTCTGTGAGTCAGTTAGAGTCAATGTGCGTGTGTGTCTGTGAGTCAGTGAGAGTGAATGTGTGTGTGTCTGTGAGTCACTGACAGTGAATGTGTGTGTCTGTGTCTGTGAGTCAATGAGAGTAAATGTGTGTGTGTGTCTGTGAGTCAGTGAGAGTGTATGTGTGTGTGTGTGTGTCAGTCAGTGAGAGTGAATGTCTGAGTGTGTATCTGTGAGTCAGTGAGAGTGAATGTCTGTGTGTCTGTGAGACAGTGAGAGTGAATGTGTGTGTGTGTCAGTGAGTCAGTGAGAGTGAATGTGTGAGTGTGTGTCTGTGAGTCAGAGTCAATTTCTGTGTGTCTGTGAGTCCGTTAGAGTGAATGTGTGTGTGTGTCTGTGAGTCATTGACAGTGAATGTGTGTGTCTGTGAGTCAATGAGAGTGAATGTGTGAGTGTGTATCTGTGAGTCAGTGAGAGTGAATCTGTGTGTATCAGTGAGTCAGTGAGAGTGAATGTGAGTGTGTGTGTCTGTGAGTCAGTTAGAGTCAATGTGCGTGTGTGTCTGTGAGTCAGTGAGAGTGAATGTGTGTGTGTCTGTGAGTCACTGACAGTGAATGTGTGTGTCTGTGTCTGTGAGTCACTGAGAGTAAATGTGTGTGTGTGTCTGTGAGTCAGTGAGAGTGTATGTGTGTGTCTGTGTGTGAGTCAGTGAGAGTGAATGTCTGAGTGTGTATCTGTGAGTCAGTGAGAGTGAATGTCTGTGTGTCTGTGAGACAGTGAGAGTGAATGTGTGTGTGTGTCAGTGAATCAGTGAGAGTGAATGTGTGAGTGTGTGTCTGTGAGTCAGTTAGAGTCAATTTCTGTGTGTCTGTGAGTCCGTTAGAGTGAATGTGTGTGTGTGTCTGTGAGTCATTGACAGTGAATGTGTGTGTCTGTGAGTCAATGAGAGTGAATGTGTGAGTGTGTATCTGTGAGTCAGTGAGAGTGAATCTGTGTGTATCAGTGAGTCAGTGAGAGTGAATGTGAGTGTGTGTGTCTGTGAGTCAGTTAGAGTCAATGTGCGTGTGTGTCTGTGAGTCAGTGAGAGTGAATGTGTGTGTGTCTGTGAGTCACTGACAGTGAATGTGTGTGTCTGTGTCTGTGAGTCACTGAGAGCAAATGTGTGTGTGTGTCTGTGAGTCAGTGAGAGTGTAAGTGTGTGTGTGTGTGTGAGTCAGTGAGAGTGAATGTCTGAGTGTGTATCTGTGAGTCAGTGAGAGTGAATGTCTGTGTGTCTGTGAGACAGTGAGAGTGAATGTGTGTGTGTGTCAGTGAATCAGTGAGAGTGAATGTGTGAGTGTGTGTCTGTGAGTCAGTTAGAGTCAATTTCTGTGTGTCTGTGAGTCCGTTAGAGTGAATGTGTGTGTGTGTCTGTGAGTCATTGACAGTGAATGTGTGTGTCTGTGAGTCAATGAGAGTGAATGTGTGAGTGTGTATCTGTGAGTCAGTGAGAGTGAATTTGTGAGTGTGTGTCTGTGAGTCAGTGACACTGAATGTGTGTGTGTGTCTGTGAGTCAGTGAGAGTGAATGTGAGTGTGTGTCTGTGAGTCAGTGAGAGTGAATGTGTGTGTGTGTCTGTTAGTCAGAAAGAATGAATGTGAATGTGTATCTGAGTCAGTCAGAGCGAATGTGTGTGCGTGTCTGTGAGTCAGTGAGAGTGAATGTGTATGTGTGTCTGTGAGTCAGTGACAGTGAATGTGTGTGTGCCTGTGAGTCAGTGAGAGTGAATGTGTGTGTGTGTGCCTGTGATTCAGTGAGAGTGAATGTGTGTGTGTGTCTGTGAGTCAGTGAGAGTGAATGTGTGTGTGTGTCTGTGAGTCAGTGAGAGTGAATGTGTGTGTCAGTCTGTGAGTCAGTGACAGTGAATGTGTGTGTATGTCAGTGAGTCAGTGAGAGTGAATGTGTGTGTGTGTCTGTGAGTCAGTGACAGTGAATGTGTGTGTGTGTCTGTGAGTCAGGGAGAGTGAATGTGATTTTGGGTCTGTGAGTCAGGGTGAATGTGTTAATGTGTCTGTGAGTCAGTGAGAGTGAATGTGTTTGTGTGTCTGTGAGTCAGTGAGAGTGAATTTGTGAGTGTGTGTCTGTGAGTCAGTGACACTGAATGTGTGTGTGTGTCTGTGAGTCAGTGAGAGTGAATGTGAGTGTGTGTCTGTGAGTCAGTGAGAGTGAATGTGTGTGTGTGTCTGTTAGTCAGAAAGAATGAATGTGAATGTGTATCTGAGTCAGTCAGAGTGAATGTGTGTGTGTGTGTGTCTGTGAGTCAGTGAGAGTGAATGTGTATGTGTGTCTGTGAGTCAGTGACAGTGAATGTGTGTGTGTGCCTGTGAGTCAGTGAGAGTGAATGTGTGTGTGTGTGCCTGTGAGTCAGTGAGAGTGAATGTGTGTGTGTGTCTGTGAGTCAGTGAGAGTGAATGTGTGTGTGTGTCTGTGAGTCAGTGAGAGTGAATGTGTGTGTCTGTCTGTGAGTCAGTGACAGTGAATGTGTGTGTATGTCAGTGAGTCAGTGAGAGTGAATGTGTGTGTGTGTCTGTGAGTCAATTAGCGTGAATGTGAGTGTGTGTCTGTGAGTCAGTCAGAGTGAATGTGTGTGTGTATCTGGGAGTCAGTGAGAGTTAATGCATGTGTGTCTGTGAGTCAGTCGCAGTGTATGTGTGTGTGTGTCTGTGAGTCAGTGAGAGTGAATGTGTGTGTGTGTCTGTGAGTCAGTGAGAGTGAATGTGTGTGCGTGTGCCTCCCAGTCAGTGAGAGTGAATGTGTATGTGTGTCTGTGAGTCAGTGAGAGTGAATGTGAGTGTGTGTGAGTAAGTGAGAGTGAATGTGAGTGTATGTCTGTGAGTCAGTGAGAGTGAATGTGATTTTGTGTCTGTGAGTCAGGGTGGATGCGTGAATGTGTCTGTGAGTCAGTGAGAGTGAATGTGTTTGTGTGTCTGTGAGTCAGTGAGAGTGAATTTGTGAGTGTGTGTCTGTGAGTCAGTGAGAGTGAATGTGTATGTGTGTCTGTGAGTCAGTGACAGTGAATGTGTGTGTGTGCCTGTGAGTCAGTGAGAGTGAATGTGTGTGTGTGTGCCTGTGAGTCAGTGAGAGTGAATGTGTGTGTGTGTCTGTGAGTCAGTGAGAGTGAATGTGTGTGTGTGTCTGTGAGTCAGTGAGAGTGAATGTGTGTGTCTGTCTGTGAGCCAGTGACAGTGAATGTGTGTGTATGTCAGTGAGTCAGTGAGAGTGAATGTGTGTGTGTGTCTGTGAGTCAGCGACAGTGAATGTGTGTGTGTCTCTGTGAGTCAGTGGCAGTGAATGTGTGTGTGTGTCTGTGAGTCAGTGAGAGTGAATGTGTGTGTGTGTGACTGTGAATCAGTGAGAGTGAATGTGTGTGTGTGTCTGTGAGTCAGTGACTGTGAATGTGTGTGTGTGTGTGTGTGTGTGAGTCAGTGAGAGTGAATGTGTGTGTGTGTCAGTGAGTCAGTGAGAGTGAATGTGAGTGTGTGTCTGTGAGTCAGTGACAGTGAATGTGAGTATCTGTCAGTGAGTCAGTGAGAGGGAATGTGTGTGTGTGTGTCAGTGAGTCAGTGACAGTGAATGTGTGTGTGTATGTCAGTGAGTCAGTGTGAGTGAATTTGTGAGTGTGTGTCTGTGAGTCAGTGACAGTGAATGTGTGTGTGTGTCAGTGAGTCAGTGAGAGTGAATGTGAGTGTGTGTCTGTGAGTCAGTGAGAGTGTATGTGAGAGTTTCTCTGTGAGTCAGTGAGAGTGAATGTGATTGTGTGTCTGTGACTCAGTGGCAGTGAATGTGAGTGTGTGTCTGTGAGTCAGTGACAGTGAATGTGAGTGTGTGTCTGGAAGTCAGTGACAGTGAATGTGTGTGTGTGTCTGTGAGTCAATGAGAGTGAATTTCAGTGTTTGTCTGTGAGCCAGTGAGAGTGAATGTGAGTGTGTGTAAGTGAGAGTGAATGTGACTGTGTGTCTGTGAGTTAGTGAGAGTGAATGTGAGTGTGTGTCTGTGAGTAAGAGTGAATGTGTGAATGTGTCTGTGAGTCAGTGAGAGTGAATATGTTTGTGTGTCTGCGAGTCAGTGAGAGTGAATGTGTATGTGTGTGTCTGTGAGTCAGTGAGAATGAGTGTGTATGTGTGTCTGTGAGTCAATGAGCGTGAATGTGAGTGTGTGTGAGTCAGTGAGAGTGACTGTGAATGTATGTCTTTGAGTCAGTGAGAGTGAATGTGTGTGTGCTTCTGTGAGTCAGTGAGAGTGAATGTGTGCGTGTGTCTGTGAGTCAGTGTAAGTGAATGTGTGTGTGTGTCTGTGATTCAGTGACAGTGAATGTGTGAGTGTGTGTCTGTGAGTCAGTGAGAGTGAATGTGAGTGTGTGTGTCCGTGAGTCAATGAGACTAAATGTGTGTGTGTGTCTGTGAGTCAGTGACCGTGAATGTGTGTGTCTGTGTCTGTGAGTCAATGAGAGTGAAAGTGTGAGTGTGTATCTGTGAGTCAATGAGAGTGAATGTGTGAGTGTGTGTCTGTGAGTCAGGTAGAGTCAATGTGCGTGTGTGTCTGTGAGTCAGTGAGAGTGAATGGGTGTGTTTGTGAGTCAGTGAGAGTGATTGTGAGTGTGTGTCTGTGAGTCAGTGAGAGTGAATGTGTGAGTGTGTTTCTGTGAGTGAGTGTGAGTGTGTTTCTGTGAGTCAGTTTTCAGTGAATGTGAGAGTGTGTCAGTGAGTCAGTGAGAGTCAATGTGCGTGTGTGTTTGTGAGTTAGTGAGAGTGAATGTGTGTGTGTGTCAGTGAGTCAGTGAGAGTGAATCTGTGAGTGTGTGTCTGTGAGTCAGTTAGAGTCAATGTGCGTGTGTGTCTGTGAGTCAGTGAGAGTGAATGTGTGTGTGTCTGTGAGTCACTGACAGTGAATGTGTGTGTCTGTGTCTGTGAGTCAATGAGAGTAAATGTGTGTGTGTGTCTGTGAGTCAGTGAGAGTGTATGTGTGTGTGTGTGTGTGAGTCAGTGAGAGTGAATGTCTGAGTGTGTATCTGTGAGTCAGTGAGAGTGAATGTCTGTGTGTCTGTGAGACAGTGAGAGTGAATGTGTGTGTGTGTCAGTGAGTCAGTGAGAGTGAATGTGTGAGTGTGTGTCTGTGAGTCAGTTAGAGTCAATTTCTGTGTGTCTGTGAGTCCGTTAGAGTGAATGTGTGTGTGTGTCTGTGAGTCATTGACAGTGAATGTGTGTGTCTGTGAGTCAATGAGAGTGAATGTGTGAGTGTGTATCTGTGAGTCAGTGAGAGTGAATCTGTGTGTATCAGTGAGTCAGTGAGAGTGAATGTGAGTGTGTGTGTCTGTGAGTCAGTTAGAGTCAATGTGCGTGTGTGTCTGTGAGTCAGTGAGAGTGAATGTGTGTGTGTCTGTGAGTCACTGACAGTGAATGTGTGTGTCTGTGTCTGTGAGTCACTGAGAGTAAATGTGTGTGTGTGTCTGTGAGTCAGTGAGAGTGTATGTGTGTGTGTGTGTGTGAGTCAGTGAGAGTGAATGTCTGAGTGTGTATCTGTGAGTCAGTGAGAGTGAATGTCTGTGTGTCTGTGAGACAGTGAGAGTGAATGTGTGTGTGTGTCAGTGAATCAGTGAGAGTGAATGTGTGAGTGTGTGTCTGTGAGTCAGTTAGAGTCAATTTCTGTGTGTCTGTGAGTCCGTTAGAGTGAATGTGTGTGTGTGTCTGTGAGTCATTGACAGTGAATGTGTGTGTCTGTGAGTCAATGAGAGTGAATGTGTGAGTGTGTGTCTGTGAGTCAGTGACAGTGAATGTGAGTGTGTGTGTCTGTGAGTCAATGAGAGTAGGTGTGTGTGTGTGTCTGTGAGTCAGTGACAGTGAATGTGTGTGTCTGTGTCTGTGAGTCAATGAGAGTGAATGTGTGTGTGTGTCTGTGAGTCAGTGAGAGTGATTGTGAGTGTGTGTCTGTGAGTCAGATAGAGTCAATGTGCGTGTGTGTCTGTGAGTCAGTGAGAGTGAATGGGTGTGTCTGTGAGTCAGTGAGAGTGATTGTGAGTGTGTGTCTGTGAGTCAGTGAGAGTGAATGTGTGAGTGTGTGTCTGTGAGTCAGTGACAATGAGTGTGAGTGTGTTTCTGTGAGTCAGTTTTCAGTGAATGTGAGTGTGTGTCCGTGAGTCAGTGAGAGTGAATGTGAGTGTGTCTGTGAGTCAGTGAGAGTGAAGGTGTGAGTGTGTGTCTGTGAGTCAGTGAGAGTGAATGTGTGTGTGTGTCTGCGATTCAGTGACAGTGAATGTGTGTGTGTGTCTGTGAGTCAGTGACAGTGAATGAGTGTGTCTGTGTCTGTGAGTCAATGAGAGTGAATGTGTGTGTGTGTCTGTGACTCAGTGAGAGTGAATCTGTGTGTGTGTGTCTGCGAGTCAGTGAGAATGAGTGTGAGTGTGTTTCTGTGAGTCAGTTTTCAGTGAATGTGAGTGTGTGTCCGTGAGTCAGTGAGAGTGAATGTGAGTGTGTCTGTGAGTCAGTGAGAGTGAAGGTGTGAGTGTGTATCTGTGAGTCAGTGAGAGTGAATGTGTGTGTGTGTCTGTGAGTCAGTGTAAGTGAATGTGTGTGTGTGTCTGCGATTCAGTGACAGTGAATGTGTGAGTGTGTGTCTGTGAGTCAGTGAGAGAGAATGTGAGTGTGTGTGTCCGTGAGTCAATGAGAGTAGGTGTGTGTGTGTGTCTGTGAGTCAGTGACAGTGAATGTGTGTGTCTGTGTCTGTGAGTCAATGAGAGTGAATGTGTGTGTGTGTCTGTGACTCAGTGAGAGTGAATGTGTGTGTGTGTCTGCGAGTCAGTGAGAGTGAATGGGTGTGTCTGTGAGTCAGTGAGAGTGATTGTGAGTGTGTGTCTGTGAGTCAGTGAGAGTGAATGTGTGAGTGTGTGTCTGTGAGTCAGTGACAATGAGTGTGAGTGTGTTTCTGTGAGTCAGTTTTCAGTGAATGTGAGTGTGTGTCCGTGAGTCAGTGAGAGTGAATGTGAGTGTGTCTGTGAGTCAGTGAGAGTGAAGGTGTGAGTGTGTGTCTGTGAGTCAGTGAGAGTGAATGTGTGTGTGTGTCTGCGATTCAGTGACAGTGAATGTGTGAGTGTGTGTCTGTGAGTCAGTGAGAGTGAATGTGAGTGTGTGTGTCCGTGAGTCAATGAGAGTAGGTGTGTGTGTGTGTCTGTGAGTCAGTGACAGTGAATGAGTGTGTCTGTGTCTGTGAGTCAATGAGAGTGAATGTGTGTGTGTGTCTGTGACTCAGTGAGAGTGAATGTGTGTGTGTGTGTCTGCGAGTCAGTGAGAATGAGTGTGAGTGTGTTTCTGTGAGTCAGTTTTCAGTGAATGTGAGTGTGTGTCCGTGAGTCAGTGAGAGTGAATGTGAGTGTGTCTGTGAGTCAGTGAGAGTGAAGGTGTGAGTGTGTGTCTGTGAGTCAGTGAGAGTGAATGTGTGTGTGTGTCTGAGAGTCAGTGAGAGTGAATGTGAGAGTGTGTCTGAGAGTCAGTGACAGTGAATTTGTGTGTGTGTCTGAGAGTCAGTGACAGTGAATGTGTGTGTGTGCCTGAGAGTCAGTGACAGTGAATATGTGTGTGTGTCTGTGAGTCAGTGAGAGTGAATGTGTGTGTGTGTCTGTGAGTCAGTGAGAGTGAATGTCTGTGTGTCTGTGAGTCACTGAGAGTGAATGTGTGAGTGTGTATCTGTGAGTCAGTGAGAGTGAAAGTGTGTGTGTCTGCGAGTCAGTGAGAGTGAATGTGAGTGTGTGTCTGAGAGTCAGTGACAGTTAATGTGTGTGTGTGTCTGTGAGTCAATGAGAGTGAATGTGTGTGTGTGTCTGTGAGTCAATGTGAGTGAATGTGAGTTTGTGTCTGTGAGTCTGTGTGAGTGAATGTATGTGTCTGTGAGTCAGTGTGAGTGACTGTGTGTGCGTGTGTATCTGAGAGTCAGTGAGAGTTAATGCGTGTGTGTGTCTGTGAGTCAGTGGCAGTGAATGTGTGTGTGTCTGTGAGTCACTGACAGTGAATGTGTGTGTCTGTGTCTGTGAGTCAATGAGAGTAAATGTGTGTGTGTGTCTGTGAGTCAGTGAGAGTGTATGTGTGTGTGTGTGTGTGTGAGTCAGTGAGAGTGAATGTCTGAGTGTGTATCTGTGAGTCAGTGAGAGTGAATGTCTGTGTGTCTGTGAGACAGTGAGAGTGAATGTGTGTGTGTGTCAGTGAGTCAGTGAGAGTGAATGTGTGAGTGTGTGTCTGGGAGTCAGTTAGAGTCAATTTCTGTGTGTCTGTGAGTCCGTTAGAGTGAATGTGTGTGTGTGTCTGTGAGTCATTGACAGTGAATGTGTGTGTCTGTGAGTCAGTGAGAGTGAAAGTGTGAGTGTGTATCTGTGAGTCAGTGAGAGTGAATCTGTGTGTATCAGTGAGTCAGTGAGAGTGAAAGTGAGTGTGTGTCCGAGAGTCAGTGACAGTCAATGTGTGTGTGTGTGTGAGAGTCAGTGACAGTGAATTTGTGTGTGTGTCGGTGAGTCAGTGAGAGTGTATTTGTGTGTTTGTGAGTCAGTGAGAGTGAATGTGAGTGTGTGTCTGAGAGTCAGTGACTGTGAATGTGTGTGAGTGTCTGTGAGTCAGTGAGAGTGTATGTGTGTGTGTCTATGAGTCAATGAGAGTGAATTTGAGTGTGTGTTTGTGAGTCAGTGTGAGTGAATGTGTGTGTGTGTGTGAGTCAGTGAGAGTGACTATGTCTGTTTGTCTGTGAGTCAGTGAGAGTGAATGTGTGTGTGTATCTGTGAGTCAGTGAGAGTTAATGCGTGTGTGTCTGTGAGTCTGTCGCATTGAATGTGTGTGTGTGTCTGTTAGTCAGTGAGAGTGAATGTGTGTGTGTGTGTGTCTGTCAGTCAGTGAGAGTGAATGTGAGTGTGTGTGAGTAAGTAAGAGTGAATGTGAGTGTGTGTCTGTGAGTCAGTGAGAGTGAATGTGAGTGTGTGTCTGTGAGTCAGTGACACTGAATGTGTGAATGTGTCTGTGAGTCAGAGAGAGTGAATCTGAGTGCTTGTGAGTCAGTGAGAGTGAGTGTGAGTGTGTTTCTGTGAGTCTGTTTAGAGTCAATGTGAGTGTGTGTCTGTGAGTCAATGGGAGTGAATGTGTGTGTGTGTTTCTGTGATTCAGTGACAGTGAATGTGTGAGTGCATTTCTGTGACTCAGTGAGAGTGAATTTCAGTGTTAGTCTGTGAGTCAGTGAGAGTGAATGTGACTGTGTGTCTGTGAGTAAGTGAGAGTGAATGTGAGTGTGTGTCTGTGAGTAAGAGTGAATGTGTGAATGTGTCTGCGAGTCAGTGAGAGTGAATGTGTTTGTGTGTCTGTGAGTCAGAGAGAGTGAATGTGTATGTGTGTGTCGGTGAGTCAGTGAGAATGAATGTGTGTGTGTGTGTCTGTGAGTAGGTGAGAATGGGTGTGTATGTGTGTCTGTGAGTCAATGAGCGTGAATGTGAGTGTGTGTGAGTCAGTGAGAGTGAATGTGATTGTATGTCTTTGAGTCAGTGAGAGTGAATTTGAGTGTGCTTCTGTGTGTCAGTGAGAGTGAATGTGTGCGTGTGTCTGTGAGTCAGTGTAAGTGAATGTGTGTGTGTGTCTGTCATTCAGTGACAGTGAATGTGTGAGTGTGTGTCTGTGAGTCAGTGAGAGTGAATGTGAGTGTGTGTGAGTCAGTGACAGTGAATGTGTGTGTCTGTGTCTGTGAGTCAATGAGAGTGAATGTGTGAGCCTGTCTGTGACTCAGTGAGAGTGAATGTGTGAGTGTGTGTCTGTGAGTCAGATAGAGTCAATGTGCGTGTGTGTCTGTGAGTCAGTGAGAGTGAATGGGTGTGTCTGTGAGTCAGTGAGAGTGATTGTGAGTGTGCGTCTGTGAGTCAGTGAGAGTGAATGTGTGAGTGTGTGTCTGTGAGTCAGTGAGAGTGAGTGTCAGTGTGTTTCTGTGAGTCAGTTTTCAGTGAATGTGAGTGTGTGTCCGTGAGTCACTGAGAGTGAATGTGAGTGTGACTGTGAGTCAGTGAGAGTGAATGTGTGTGTATGTCAGTGAGTTAGTGAGACTGAATGTGAGTGTGTGTCTGTGAGTCAGTGAGAGTGAATGTGTGTGTGTGTGTCTGTGAGTCAGTGAGAGTGAATGTGCGTGTGCCTGTGAGTCACTGAGAGTGAATGTGTGAGTGTGTATCTTTGAGTCAGTGAGAGTGAAAGTGTGTGTGTCTGAGAATCAGTGAGAGTGAATGTGAGTGTGTTTCTGAGAGTCAGTGACAGTGAATGTGTGTGTGTGTCTGTGAGTCAATGAGAGTGAATGTGTGTGTGTGTCTGTGAGTCAATGAGAGTGAATGTGAGTTTGTGTCTGTGAGTCAGTGTGAGTGATGTATGTGTGTCTGTGAGTCAGTGAGAGTGACTATGTGTGTGTGTCTGTGAGTCAGTGAGAGTGAATGTGTGCGTGTGTATCTGAGAGTCAGTGAGAGTTAATGCGTGTGTGTGTCTGTGAGGCAGTGGTAATGAATGTGTGTGTGTGTCTGTGAGTCAGTGAGAGTGAATGTGTGTGTGTGTCTGTGAGTCAGTGAGAATGAATGTGTGAGTGTGTGCCTGTGAGTCAGTGAGAGTGAATGTGTATGTGTGTTTGTGTGTCAGTGATAGTGAATGTGAGAGTGTGTGAGTAAGTGAGAGTGAATGTGAGTGTGTGTCTGTGAGTCAGTGAGAGTGAATGTGTGAGTGTGTGTCTGTGAGTCAGTGAGAGTGAATGTGTGAGTGTGTATCTGTGAGTCAGTGAGAGTGAAAATGTGTGTGTCTGTGAGACAGTGAGAGCGAATGGAGTGTGTGTCTGAGAGTCAGTGAGAGCGAATGTGAGTGTGTGTCTGAGAGTCAGTGACAGTGAATGTGTGTGTGTGTCTGTGAGTCAGTGAGAGTGAATGTGAGTGTGTGTCTGTGAGTCAGTGATAGTGAATGTGAGTGTGAGTGAGTAAGTGAGAGTGAATGTGACTCTGCGTCTGTGAGTCAGTGAGAGTGAATGTGAGTGTGTGTCTGTGAGTAAGAGTAAATGTGTGAATGTGTCTGTGAGTCAGTGAGAGTGAATGTGTTTGTGTGTCTGTGAGTCAGTGAGAGTGAATGTGTGGGTGTGTCTGTGAGTCTGTGAGAGTGAATGTGTGTGTGTGTGTCTGTGAGTCCTTGAGAGTGAATGTGTTTGTGTGTGTCTTTGAGTCAGTGAGAATGAGTGTGTATGTGTGTCTCTGAGTCAATGAGCGTGAATGTGAGTGTGTGTGAGTCACTGAGAGTGAATGTGAGTATGTCTTTGAGTCAGTGAGAGTGAATTTGAGTGTGCGTCTGTGAGTCCGTGAGAGTGAATGTGTGCGTGCGTCTGTGAGTCAGAGTAAGTGAATGTGTGTGTGTGTCTGTGATTCAGTGACAGTGAATGTGTGAGTGTGTGTCTGTGAGTCAGTGAGAGTGAATGTGAGTGTGCGTGTCCGGAGTCAATGAGAGTGAATGTGTGTGTGTGTCTGTGAGTCAGTGACAGTGAATGTGTGTGTGTCTGTGTCTGTGAGTCAATGAGAGTGAATGTGTGTGTGTGTCTGTGAGTCAGTGAGAGTGAATGTGTGAATGTGTGTCTGTGAGTCAATGAGAGTGAATGTGAGTGTGTGTCTGTTAGTCAGTGACACTGAATGTGTGTGTGTGTCTGTGAGTCAGTGAGAGTGAATCTGTGAGTGTGTGTCTGTGAGTCAGTTAGAGTCAATGTGCGTGTGTGTCTGTGAGTCAGTGAGAGTGAATGTGTGTGTGTCTGTGAGTCAGTGACAGTGAATGTGTGTGTCCGTGTCTGTGAGTCAATGAGAGTGAATTTGTGTGTGTGTCAGTGAGTCAGGGAGAGTGAATGTGTGAGTGTGTGTCTGTGAGTCAGTGAGAGTGTATGTGTGTGTTTGTCTGTGAGTCAGTGAGAGTGAATGTGTGTGTGTCTGTGAGTCAGTGAGAGTGAATGTGTCAGTGTGTATCTGTGAGTCAGTGAGAGTGAATGTGTGTGTGTGTCTGTGGGTCAGTGAGAGTGAATGTGTGAGTGTGTGTGTGTTAGTCAGTTAGAGTCAATGTGCATGTGTGTCTGTGAGTCAGTGACAGTGAATGTGTCTGCGTCTGTGAGTCAGTGAGAGTGAATGTGAGTGTGTGTCTGTGAGTCAGTGAGAATGAATGTGTGTGTGTGTCTGTGCGTCAGTGAGAGTGAATGTGGAGTTTGTCTGAGAGTCAGTGACAGTGGATGTGTGTGTGTGTCTGTGCGTCAGTGAGAGTGAATGTGAGTGTTTGTCTGTGAGTCAGTGAGAGTGAGTGTGAGTGTGTTTCTGTGAGTCTGTTTAGAGTGAATGTGAGTGTGTGTCTCTGAGTCAGTGGGAGTGAATGTGTGTGTGTGTGTCTGTGATTCAGTTACAGTGAATGTGTGAGTGTGTGCTGTAACTGTGAGAGTGAATGTGAGTGTGTGTCTGTGAGTCAGTGAGAGTGAATTTCAGTGTTTGTCTGTGAGTTGAGAGAGTGAATGTGAGTGTTTGTCTGTGAGTCCGTTAGAGTGAATGTGTGTGTGTGTGTGTCTGTGAGTCAGTGTCAGTGATTGTGTGTGTTTGTCTGTGAGTCAGTTTACAGTGAATGTGAGTGTGTGTCTGTGAGTCAGTGAGCATGAATGTGAGTGTGTGTCTGTGAGTCAGTGAGAGTGAATGTGAGTGTGTGTCTGAGAGTCAGTGACAGTAAATTTGTGTGTGTCTGAGAGTCAGTGACAATGAATTTGTGTGTGTGTGAGTCAGTGAGAGTGTATGTGTGTGTTTGTCTGTGAGTCAGTGAGAGTGAATGTGAGTGTGTGTCTGAGAGTCAGTGACTGTGAATGTGTGTGTGTGTCTGTGAGTCAGTGAGAGTGTATGTGTGTGTGTCTGTGAGTCAGTGAGAGTGAATTTGTGTGTGTGTCAGTGAGTCAGTGAGAGTGAATGTGTGAGTGTGTGTCTGTGAGTCAGTGAGAGTGAATGTGTGTGTGTGTGTCTGTGAGTCAGTGAGAGTGAATGTGCGTGTGCCTGTGAGTCACTGAGAGTGAATGTGTGAGTGTGTATCTTTGAGTCAGTGAGAGTGAAAGTGTGCGTGTCTGAGAATCAGTGAGAGTGAATGTGAGTGTGTTTCTGAGAGTCAGTGACAGTGAATGTGTGTGTGTGTCTGTGAGTCAATGAGAGTGAATGTGTGTGTGTGTCTGTGAGTCAATGAGAGTGAATGTGAGTTTGTGTCTGTGAGTCAGTGTGAGTGATGTATGTGTGTCTGTGAGTCAGTGAGAGTGACTATGTGTGTGTGTCTGTGAGTCAGTGAGAGTGAATGTGTGCGTGTGTATCTGAGAGTCAGTGAGAGTTAATGCGTGTGTGTGTCTGTGAGGCAGTGGTAATGAATGTGTGTGTGTGTCTGTGAGTCAGTGAGAGTGAATGTGTGTGTGTGTCTGTGAGTCAGTGAGAATGAATGTGTGAGTGTGTGCCTGTGAGTCAGTGAGAGTGAATGTGTATGTGTGTTTGTGTGTCAGTGATAGTGAATGTGAGAGTGTGTGAGTAAGTGAGAGTGAATGTGAGTGTGTGTCTGTGAGTCAGTGAGAGTGAATGTGAGTGTGTGTCTGTGAGTCAGAGTGAATGTGTGAATGTGTCTGTGAGTCAATGAGAGTGAATGTGTGTGTGTATGTGAGTCAGTGAGAGTGAATGTGTGAGTGTGTGTCTGTGAGTCAGTGAGAGTGAATGTGTGAGTGTGTATCTGTGAGTCAGTGAGAGTGAAAATGTGTGTGTCTGTGAGACAGTGAGAGCGAATGGAGTGTGTGTCTGAGAGTCAGTGAGAGCGAATGTGAGTGTGTGTCTGAGAGTCAGTGACAGTGAATGTGTGTGTGTGTCTGTGAGTCAGTGAGAGTGAATGTGAGTGTGTGTCTGTGAGTCAGTGATAGTGAATGTGAGTGTGAGTGAGTAAGTGAGAGTGAATGTGACTCTGCGTCTGTGAGTCAGTGAGAGTGAATGTGAGTGTGTGTCTGTGAGTAAGAGTAAATGTGTGAATGTGTCTGTGAGTCAGTGAGAGTGAATGTGTTTGTGTGTCTGTGAGTCAGTGAGAGTGAATGTGTGGGTGTGTCTGTGAGTCTGTGAGAGTGAATGTGTGTGTGTGTGTCTGTGAGTCCTTGAGAGTGAATGTGTTTGTGTGTGTCTTTGAGTCAGTGAGAATGAGTGTGTATGTGTGTCTCTGAGTCAATGAGCGTGAATGTGAGTGTGTGTGAGTCACTGAGAGTGAATGTGAGTATGTCTTTGAGTCAGTGAGAGTGAATTTGAGTGTGCGTCTGTGAGTCCGTGAGAGTGAATGTGTGCGTGTGTCTGTGAGTCAGAGTAAGTGAATGTGTGTGTGTGTCTGTGATTCAGTGACAGTGAATGTGTGAGTGTGTGTCTGTGAGTCAGTGAGAGTGAATGTGAGTGTGCGTGTCCGGAGTCAATGAGAGTGAATGTGTGTGTGTGTCTGTGAGTCAGTGACAGTGAATGTGTGTGTGTCTGTGTCTGTGAGTCAATGAGAGTGAATGTGTGTGTGTGTCTGTGAGTCAGTGAGAGTGAATGTGTGAATGTGTGTCTGTGAGTCAATGAGAGTGAATGTGAGTGTGTGTCTGTTAGTCAGTGACACTGAATGTGTGTGTGTGTCTGTGAGTCAGTGAGAGTGAATCTGTGAGTGTGTGTCTGTGAGTCAGTTAGAGTCAATGTGCGTGTGTGTCTGTGAGTCAGTGAGAGTGAATGTGTGTGTGTCTGTGAGTCAGTGACAGTGAATGTGTGTGTCCGTGTCTGTGAGTCAATGAGAGTGAATTTGTGTGTGTGTCAGTGAGTCAGGGAGAGTGAATGTGTGAGTGTGTGTCTGTGAGTCAGTGAGAGTGTATGTGTGTGTTTGTCTGTGAGTCAGAGAGAGTGAATGTGTGTGTGTCTGTGAGTCAGTGAGAGTGAATGTGTCAGTGTGTATCTGTGAGTCAGTGAGAGTGAATGTGTGTGTGTGTCTGTGGGTCAGTGAGAGTGAATGTGTGAGTGTGTGTGTGTTAGTCAGTTAGAGTCAATGTGCATGTGTGTTTGTGAGTCAGTGAGAGTGAATGTGTGTGTGTCTGTGAGTCAGTGACAGTGAATGTGTCTGCGTCTGTGAGTCAGTGAGAGTGAATGTGAGTGTGTGTCTGTGAGTCAGTGAGAATGAATGTGTGTGTGTGTCTGTGCGTCAGTGAGAGTGAATGTGGAGTTTGTCTGAGAGTCAGTGACAGTGGATGTGTGTGTGTGTCTGTGCGTCAGTGAGAGTGAATGTGAGTGTTTGTCTGTGAGTCAGTGAGAGTGAGTGTGAGTGTGTTTCTGTGAGTCTGTTTAGAGTGAATGTGAGTGTGTGTCTCTGAGTCAGTGGGAGTGAATGTGTGTGTGTGTGTCTGTGATTCAGTTACAGTGAATGTGTGAGTGTGTGCTGTAACTCTGTGAGAGTGAATGTGAGTGTGTGTCTGTGAGTCAGTGAGAGTGAATTTCAGTGTTTGTCTGTGAGTTGAGAGAGTGAATGTGAGTGTTTGTCTGTGAGTCCGTTAGAGTGAATGTGTGTGTGTGTGTGTCTGTGAGTCAGTGTCAGTGATTGTGTGTGTTTGTCTGTGAGTCAGTTTACAGTGAATGTGAGTGTGTGTCTGTGAGTCAGTGAGCATGAATGTGAGTGTGTGTCTGTGAGTCAGTGAGAGTGAATGTGAGTGTGTGTCTGAGAGTCAGTGACAGTAAATTTGTGTGTGTCTGAGAGTCAGTGACAATGAATTTGTGTGTGTGTGAGTCAGTGAGAGTGTATGTGTGTGTTTGTCTGTGAGTCAGTGAGAGTGAATGTGAGTGTGTGTCTGAGAGTCAGTGACTGTGAATGTGTGTGTGTGTCTGTGAGTCAGTAAGAGTGTATGTGTGTGTGTCTGTGAGTCAGTGAGAGTGAATTTGTGTGTGTGTCAGTGAGTCAGTGAGAGTGAATGTGTGAGTGTGTGTCTGTGAGTCAGTGAGAGTGTATGTGTGTGTTTGTCTGTGAGTCAGCGAGAGTGAATGTGTGTGTGTCTGTGACTCAGTGAGAGTGAATGTGTCAGTGTGTATCTGTGAGTCAGTGAGAGTGAATGTGTGTGTGTGTCTGTGGGTCAGTGAGAGTGAATGTGTGAGTGTGTGTCTGTTAGTCAGTTAGAGTCTATGTGCGTGTGTGTTTGTGAGTCAGTGAGAGTGAATGTGAGTGTATGTCTGTGAGTCAGTGAGCATGAATGTGAGTGTGTGTCTGTGAGTCAGTGAGAGTGAATGTGTATGTGGGTGTCTGTGAGTCAGTGAGAATCAGTGTGTATGTGTGTCTGTGAGTCAATGAGCGTGAATGTGAGTGTGTGTGAGTCAGTGAGAGCGATTGCGAGTGTGTGTCTGTGAGTCAGTGACAGTGAATGTGTGTGTTTGTCTGTGAGTCAGTGAGAGTGAATGTGTGTGTGTCTGTGAGTCAGTGAGAGTGAATGTGTCAGTGTGTATCTGTGAGTCAGTGAGAGTGAATGTGTGAGCCTGTCTGTGACTCAGTGAGAGTGAATGTGTGAGTGTGTGTCTGTGAGTCAGATAGAGTCAATGTGCGTGTGTGTCTGTGAGTCAGTGAGAGTGAATGGGTGTGTCTGTGAGTCAGTGAGAGCGATTGTGAGTGTGTGTCTGTGAGTCAGTGAGAGTGAATGTGTGAGTGTGTGTCTGTGAGTCAGTGAGAGTGAGTGTCAGTGTGTTTCTGTGAGTCAGTTTTCAGTGAATGTGAGTGTGTGTCTGTGAGTCACTGAGAGTGAATGTGAGTGTGTCTGTGTGTCAGTGAGAGTGAATGTGTGTGTATGTCAGTGAGTTAGTGAGAGTGAATGTGAGTGTGTGTCTGAGAGTCAGTGACAGTGAATGTGTGTGTGTGCCTGAGAGTCAGTGACAGTGAATTTTTGTGTGTGTCTGTGAGTCAGTGAGAGTGAATGTGTGTGTGTGTCTGTGAGTCAGTGAGAGTGAATGTGTGTGTGCCTGTGATTCACTGAGAGTGAATGTGTGAGTGTGCATCTTTGAGTCAGTGAGAGTGAAAGTGTGTGTGCCTGAGAATCAGTGAGAGTGAATGTGAGTGTGTTTCTGAGAGTCAGTGACAGTGAATGTGTGTGTGTGTCTGTGAGTCAATGAGAGTGAATGTGTGTGTGTGTCTGTGAGTCAATGAGAGTGAATGTGAGTTTGTGTCTGTGAGTCAGTGTGAGTGATGTATGTGTGTCTGTGAGTCAGTGAGAGTGACTATGTGCGTGTGTCTGTGAGTCAGTGAGAGTGAATGTGTGCGTGTGTATCTGAGAGTCAGTGAGAGTTAATGCGTGTGTGTGTCTGTGAGGCAGTGGTAGTGAATGTGTGTGTGTGTCTGTGAGTCAGTGAGAGTGAATGTGTGTGTGTGTCTGTGAGTCAGTGAGAGTGAATGTGTGAGTGTGTGCCTGTGAGTCAGTGAGAGTGAATGTGTATGTGTGTTTGTGTGTCAGTGAGAGTGAATGCGAGAGTGTGCGAGTAAGTGAGAGTGAATGTGAGTGTGTGTCTGTGAGTCAGTGAGAGTGAATGTGAGTGTGTGTCTGTGAGTCAGAGTGAATGTGTGAATGTGTCTGTGAGTCAGTGAGAGTGAATGTCTGGGTGTGTCTGTGAGTCTGTGAGAGTGAATGTGTGTGTGTGTGTCTGTGAGTCCTTGAGAGTGAATGTGTTTGTGTGTGTCTTTGAGTCAGTGAGAATGAGTGTGTATGTGTGTCTCTGAGTCAATGAGCGTGAATGTGAGTGTGTGTGAGTCACTGAGAGTGAATGTGAGTATGTCTCTGAGTCAGTGAGAGTGAATTTGAGTGTGCGTCTGTGAGTCCGTGAGAGTGAATGTGTGCGTGTGTCTGTGAGTCAGAGTAAGTGAATGTGTGTGTGTGTCTGTGATTCAGTGACAGTGAATGTGTGAGTGTGTGTCTGTGAGTCAGTGAGAGTGAATGTGAGTGTGCGTGTCCGTGAGTCAATGAGAGTGAATGTGTGTGTGTGTCTGTGAGTCAGTGACAGTGAATGTGTGTGTGTCTGTGTCTGTGAGTCAATGAGAGTGAATGTGTGTGTGTGTCTGTGAGTCAGTGAGAGTGAATGTGTGAATGTGTGTCTGTGAGTCAATGAGAGTGAATGTGAGTGTGTGTCTGTTAGTCAGTGACACTGAATGTGTGTGTGTGTCTGTGAGTCAGTGAGAGTGAATCTGTGAGTGTGTGTCTGTGAGTCAGTTAGAGTCAATGTGCGTGTGTGTCTGTGAGTCAGTGAGAGTGAATGTGTGTGTGTCTGTGAGTCAGTGACAGTGAATGTGTGTGTCCGTGTCTGTGAGTCAATGAGAGTGAATTTGTGTGTGTGTCAGTGAGTCAGGGAGAGTGAATGTGTGAGTGTGTGTCTGTGAGTCAGTGAGAGTGTATGTGTGTGTTTGTCTGTGAGTCAGTGAGAGTGAATGTGTGTGTGTCTGTGAGTCAGTGAGAGTGAATGTGTCAGTGTGTATCTGTGGGTCAGTGAGAGTGAATGTGTGTGTGTGTCTGTGGGTCAGTGAGAGTGAATGTGAGAGTGTGTGTCTGTGAGTCAATGAGAGTGAATGTGTGTGTGTGTCTGTGAGTCAGTGAGAGTGAATGTCGGAGTGTGTGTCTTGAGTCAATGAGAGTGAATGTGAGTGTGTTTCTGTGAGTCAGTGACACAGAATGTGTGTGTGTCTGTGAGTCAGTGTGAGTGAATGTGAGAGTGTGTGTCTGTGAGTTAGTGAGACTGAATGTGTGCGTGTGTCAGTGAGTCAGTGAGAGTGAATCTGTGAGTGTGTGTCTGTGAGTCAGTGAGAGTGAATGTGTGTGTGTCTGTGAGTCAGTGACAGTGAATGTGTGTGTCTGTGTCTGTGAGTCAGTGAGAGTGAATGTGAGTGTGTGTCTGTGAGTCAGTGATAGTGAATGTGAGTGTGAGTGAGTAAGTGAGAGTGAATGTGATTGCGTCTGTGAGTCAGTGAGAGTGAATGTGAGTGTGTGTCTGTGAGTAAGAGTAAATGTGTGAATGTGTCTGTGAGTCAGTGAGAGTGAATGTGTTTGTGTGTCTGTGAGTCAGTGAGAGTGAATTTGTGAGTGTGTGTCTGTGAGTCAGTGACACTGAATGTGTGTGTGTTTCTGTGAGTCAGTTTTCAGTGAATGTGAGTGTGTGTCTGTGAGTCAGTGAGAGTGAAGTTGTGAGTGTGTGTCTGTGAGTCAGTGAGAGTGAATGTGTGTGTATGTCAGTGAGTCAGTGAGAGTGAATGTGAGTGTGTGTCTGAGAATCACTGACAGTGTATGTGTGTGTGTGTCTGTGATTCAGTTACAGTAAATGTGTGTGTGTGTGCTGTGACTCAGTGAGAGTGAATGTGAGTGTGTGTCTGTGAGTCAGTGAGAGTGAATGTGTGAGTGTGTGCCTGTGAGTCAGTGAGAGTGAATGTGTGTGTATGAGCCTGTGGGTCAGTGAGAGTGAATGTGTGAGTGTGTGTCTGTGAGTCATTTAGAGTCAATGTGCATGTGGGTTTGTGAGTCAGTGAGAAGGAATGTGTGTGTGCCTGTGAGTCAGTGACAGTGAATGTGTCTGTCTGTGTCTGTGGGTCAGTGAGAGTGAATGTGTGTGTGTGTCTGTGAGTCAGTGAGAGTGAATGTGAGAGTTTGTCTGAGAGTCTGTGACAGTGGATGTGTGTGTGTGTCTGTGAGTCAGTGAGAGTGAATCTGAGTGTTTGTCTGTGAGTCAGTGAGAGTGAGTGTGAGTGTGTTTCTGTGAGTCTGTTTGGAGTGAATGTCAGTGTGTGTCTGTGAGTCAGTGGGAGTGAATGTGTGTGTGTGTCTGTGATTCAGTGTCAGTGAATGTGTGATTGTGTGTCTGTGACTCAGTGAGAGTGATTGTGAGTGTGTGTCTCTGAGTCAGTGAGAGTGATTTTCAGTGTTTGTCAGTGAGTCTGAGAGAGTGAATGTGAGTGTTTGTCTGTGAGTCCGTTAGAGTGAATGTGTGTGTGTGTCTGTGAGTCAGTGTCAGTGAATGTGTGTGTTTGCCTGTGAGTCAGTTTACAGTGAATGTGAGTGTGTGTCTTTGAGTCTGTGAGCGTGAATGTGAGTGTGTGTCTGTGAGTCAGTGAGAGTGAATGTGTATGTGTGTGTCTGTGAGTCAGTGAGAATGAGTGTGTATGTGTGTCTGTGAGTCAATGTGCGTGAATGTGAGTGTGTGTGTGTCAGTCAGAGTGAATTTGAGTGTGCGTCTGTGAGTCAGTGAGAGTGAATGTGTGCGTGTGTCTGTGAGTCAGTGTAAGTGAATGTGTGTGTGTCTGTGATTCAGTGACAGTGAATGTGTGAGTGTGTGTCTGTGAGTCAGTGAGAGTGAATGTGAGTGTGGGTGTCCGTGAGTCAATGAGAGTAAATGTGTGTGTGTGTCTGTAAGTCAGTGACAGTGAATGTGTGTGTCTGTGTCTGTGAGTCAATGAGAGTGAATGTGTGTGTGTGTCTGTGAGTCAGTGAGAGTGAATGTCGGAGTGTGTGTCTTGAGTCAATGAGAGTGAATGTGAGTGTGTTTCTGTGAGTCAGTGACACAGAATGTGTGTGTGTCTGTGAGTCAGTGTGAGTGAATGTGAGAGTGTGTGTCTGTGAGTTAGTGAGACTGAATGTGTGCGTGTGTCAGTGAGTCAGTGAGAGTGAATCTGTGAGTGTGTGTCTGTGAGTCAGTGAGAGTGAATGTGTGTGTGTCTGTGAGTCAGTGACAGTGAATGTGTGTGTCTGTGTCTGTGAGTCAGTGAGAGTGAATGTGAGTGTGTGTCTGTGAGTCAGTGATAGTGAATGTGAGTGTGAGTGAGTAAGTGAGAGTGAATGTGATTGCGTCTGTGAGTCAGTGAGAGTGAATGTGAGTGTGTGTCTGTGAGTAAGAGTAAATGTGTGAATGTGTCTGTGAGTCAGTGAGAGTGAATGTGTTTGTGTGTCTGTGAGTCAGTGAGAGTGAATTTGTGAGTGTGTGTCTGTGAGTCAGTGACACTGAATGTGTGTGTGTTTCTGTGAGTCAGTTTTCAGTGAATGTGAGTGTGTGTCTGTGAGTCAGTGAGAGTGAAGTTGTGAGTGTGTGTCTGTGAGTCAGTGAGAGTGAATGTGTGTGTATGTCAGTGAGTCAGTGAGAGTGAATGTGAGTGTGTGTCTGAGAATCACTGACAGTGTATGTGTGTGTGTGTCTGTGATTCAGTTACAGTAAATGTGTGTGTGTGTGCTGTGACTCAGTGAGAGTGAATGTGAGTGTGTGTCTGTGAGTCAGTGAGAGTGAATTTCAGTGTTTGTCTGTGAGTCTGAGAGAGTGAATGTGAGTGTTTGTCTGTGAGTCCGTTAGAGTGAATGTGTGTGTGTGTCTGTGAGTCAGTGTCAGTGATTGTGTGTGTTTGTCTGTGAGTCAGTTTACAGTGAATGTGAGTGTGTGTCTGTGAGTCAGTGAGCATGAATGTGAGTGTGTGTCTGTGAGTCAGAGTGATTGTGTATGTGGGTGTCTGTGAGTCAGTGAGAATCAGTGTGTATGTGTGTCTGTGAGTCAATGAGCGTGAATGTGAGTGTGTGTGAGTCAGTGAGAATGAATTTGAGTGTGCGTATGTGAGTCAGTGAGAGTGAATGTGCGCGTGTGTCTGTGAGTCAGTGTAAGTGAATGTGTGTGTGTGTCTGTGATTCAGTGACAGTGAATGTGTGAGTGTGTGTCTGTGAGTCAGTGAGAGTGAATGTGAGTGTGTGTGAGTCAGTGACAGTGAATGTGTCTGTCTGTGTCTGTGGGTCAGTGAGAGTGAATGTGTGTGTGTGTCTGTGAGTCAGTGAGAGTGAATGTGAGAGTTTGTCTGAGAGTCTGTGACAGTGGATGTGTGTGTGTGTCTGTCAGTCAGTGAGAGTGAATCTGAGTGTTTGTCTGTGAGTCAGTGAGAGTGAGTGTGAGTGTGTTTCTGTGAGTCTGTTTGGAGTGAATGTCAGTGTGTGTCTGTGAGTCAGTGGGAGTGAATGTGTGTGTGTGTCTGTGATTCAGTGTCAGTGAATGTGTGATTGTGTGTCTGTGACTCAGTGAGAGTGATTGTGAGTGTGTGTCTCTGAGTCAGTGAGAGTGATTTTCAGTGTTTGTCAGTGAGTCTGAGAGAGTGAATGTGAGTGTTTGTCTGTGAGTCCGTTAGAGTGAATGTGTGTGTGTGTCTGTGAGTCAGTGTCAGTGAATGTGTGTGTTTGCCTGTGAGTCAGTTTACAGTGAATGTGAGTGTGTGTCTTTGAGTCTGTGAGCGTGAATGTGAGTGTGTGTCTGTGAGTCAGTGAGAGTGAATGTGTATGTGTGTGTCTGTGAGTCAGTGAGAATGAGTGTGTATGTGTGTCTGTGAGTCAATGTGCGTGAATGTGAGTGTGTGTGAGTCAGTCAGAGTGAATTTGAGTCTGCGTCTGTGAGTCAGTGAGAGTGAATGTGTGCGTGTGTCTGTGAGTCAGTGTAAGTGAATGTGTGTGTGTCTGTGATTCAGTGACAGTGAATGTGTGAGTGTGTGTCTGTGAGTCAGTGAGAGTGAATGTGAGTGTGGGTGTCCGTGAGTCAATGAGAGTAAATGTGTGTGTGTGTCTGTAAGTCAGTGACAGTGAATGTGTGTGTCTGTGTCTGTGAGTCAATGAGAGTGAATGTGTGTGTGTGTCTGTGAGTCAGTGAGAGTGAATGTCGGAGTGTGTGTCTTGAGTCAATGAGAGTGAATGTGAGTGTGTTTCTGTGAGTCAGTGACACAGAATGTGTGTGTGTCTGTGAGTCAGTGTGAGTGAATGTGAGAGTGTGTGTCTGTGAGTTAGTGAGACTGAATGTGTGCGTGTGTCAGTGAGTCAGTGAGAGTGAATCTGTGAGTGTGTGTCTGTGAGTCAGTGAGAGTGAATGTGTGTGTGTCTGTGAGTCAGTGACAGTGAATGTGTGTGTCTGTGTCTGTGAGTCAGTGAGAGTGAATGTGAGTGTGTGTCTGTGAGTCAGTGATAGTGAATGTGAGTGTGAGTGAGTAAGTGAGAGTGAATGTGATTGCGTCTGTGAGTCAGTGAGAGTGAATGTGAGTGTGTGTCTGTGAGTAAGAGTAAATGTGTGAATGTGTCTGTGAGTCAGTGAGAGTGAATGTGTTTGTGTGTCTGTGAGTCAGTGACACTGAATGTGTGTGTGTTTCTGTGAGTCAGTTTTCAGTGAATGTGAGTGTGTGTCTGTGAGTCAGTGAGAGTGAAGTTGTGAGTGTGTGTCTGTGAGTCAGTGAGAGTGAATGTGTGTGTATGTCAGTGAGTCAGTGAGAGTGAATGTGAGTGTGTGTCTGAGAATCACTGACAGTGTATGTGTGTGTGTGTCTGTGATTCAGTTACAGTAAATGTGTGTGTGTGTGCTGTGACTCAGTGAGAGTGAATGTGAGTGTGTGTCTGTGAGTCAGTGAGAGTGAATGTGAGTGTGTGTCTGTGAGTCTGAGAGAGTGAATGTGAGTGTTTGTCTGTGAGTCCGTTAGAGTGAATGTGTGTGTGTGTCTGTGAGTCAGTGTCAGTGATTGTGTGTGTTTGTCTGTGAGTCAGTTTACAGTGAATGTGAGTGTGTGTATCTGAGAGTCAGTGAGAGTGAAAGTGTGTGTGTCTGAGAATCAGTGAGAGTGAATGTGAGTGTGTTTCTGAGAGTCAGTGACAGTGAATGTGTGTGTGTGTCTGTGAGTCAATGAGAGTGAATGTGTGTGTGTGTCTGTGAGTCAATGAGAGTGAATATGAGTTTGTGTCTGTGAGTCAGTGTGAGTGATGTATGTGTGTCTGTGAGTCAGTGAGAGTGACTATGTGTGTGTGTCTGTGAGTCAGTGAGAGTGAATGTGTGCGTGTGTATCTGAGAGTCAGTGAGAGTGAATGTGTGAGTGTGTGCCTGTGAGTCAGTGAGAGTGAATGTGTATGTGTGTTTGTGTGTCAGTGAGAGTGAATGTGAGAGGGTGTGAGTAAGTGAGAGTGAATGTGAGTGTGTGTCTGTGAGTCAGTGAGAGTGAATGTGAGTGTGTGTCTGTGAGTCAGAGTGAATGTGTGAATGTGTCTGTGAGTCAGTGAGGGTGAATGTGTTTGTGTGTCTGTGAGTCAGTGAGAGTGAATGTGTGAGTGTGTCTGTGAGTCTGTGAGAGTGAATGTGTGTGTGTGTCTGTGAGTCAGTGAGAGTGAATGTGAGAGTGTGTGTCTGTGAGTTAGTGAGAGTGAATGTGCGCGTGAGTCAGTGAGAGTGAATCTGTGAGTGTGTGTCTGTGAGTCAGTTAGAGTCAATGTGCGTTTGTGTCTGTGAGTAAGTGAGAGTGAATGTGTGTGTGTCTGTGAGTCAGTGACAGTGAATGTGTGTGTCTGTGTCTGTGAGTCAATGAGAGTGAATGTGTGTGTGTATGTGAGTCAGTGAGAGTCAATGTGTGAGTGTGTGTCTGTGAGTCAGTGAGAGTGTATGTGTGTGTGTGTCTGTGAGTCAGTGAGAGTGAATGTGTGAGTGTGTATCTGTGATTCAGTGAGAGTGAAAATGTGTGTGTCTGTGAGACAGTGAGAGCGAATGTGAGTGTGTCTCTGAGAGTCAGTGACAGTGAATGTGTGTGTGTGTCTGTGAGTCAGTGAGAGTGAATGTGATTGTGTGTCTGTGAGTCAGTGATAGTGAATGTGAGTGTGAGTGAGTAAGTGAGAGTGAATGTGACTCTGCGTCTGTGAGTCAGTGAGAGTGAATGTGAGTGTGTGTCTGTGAGTAAGAGTAAAAGTGTGAATGTGTCTCTGAGTCAGTGAGAGTGAATGTGTGAGTGTGTATCTTTGAGTCAGTGAGAGTGAAAGTGTGTGTGTCTGAGAATCAGTGAGAGTGAATGTGAGTGTGTTTCTGAGAGTCAGTGACAGTGAATGTGTGTGTGTGTCTGTGAGTCAATGAGAGTGAATGTGTGTGTGTGTCTGTGAGTCAATGAGAGTGAATGTGAGTTTGTGTCTGTGAGTCAGTGTGAGTGATGTATGTGTGTCTGTGAGTCAGTGAGAGTGACTATGTGTGTGTGTCTGTGAGTCAGTGAGAGTGAATGTGTGCGTGTGTATCTGAGAGTCAGTGAGAGTTAATGCGTGTGTGTGTCTGTGAGGCAGTGGTAATGAATGTGTGTGTGTGTCTGTGAGTCAGTGAGAGTGAATGTGTGTGTGTGTCTGTGAGTCAGTGAGAATGAATGTGTGAGTGTGTGCCTGTGAGTCAGTGAGAGTGAATGTGTATGTGTGTTTGTGTGTCAGTGATAGTGAATGTGAGAGTGTGTGAGTAAGTGAGAGTGAATGTGAGTGTGTGTCTGTGAGTCAGTGAGAGTGAATGTGAGTGTGTGTCTGTGAGTCAGAGTGAATGTGTGAATGTGTCTGTGAGTCAATGAGAGTGAATGTGTGTGTGTATGTGAGTCAGTGAGAGTGAATGTGTGAGTGTGTGTCTGTGAGTCAGTGAGAGTGAATGTGTGAGTGTGTATCTGTGAGTCAGTGAGAGTGAAAATGTGTGTGTCTGTGAGACAGTGAGAGCGAATGGAGTGTGTGTCTGAGAGTCAGTGAGAGCGAATGTGAGTGTGTGTCTGAGAGTCAGTGACAGTGAATGTGTGTGTGTGTCTGTGAGTCAGTGAGAGTGAATGTGAGTGTGTGTCTGTGAGTCAGTGATAGTGAATGTGAGTGTGAGTGAGTAAGTGAGAGTGAATGTGACTCTGCGTCTGTGAGTCAGTGAGAGTGAATGTGAGTGTGTGTCTGTGAGTAAGAGTAAATGTGTGAATGTGTCTGTGAGTCAGTGAGAGTGAATGTGTTTGTGTGTCTGTGAGTCAGTGAGAGTGAATGTGTGGGTGTGTCTGTGAGTCTGTGAGAGTGAATGTGTGTGTGTGTGTCTGTGAGTCCTTGAGAGTGAATGTGTTTGTGTGTGTCTTTGAGTCAGTGAGAATGAGTGTGTATGTGTGTCTCTGAGTCAATGAGCGTGAATGTGAGTGTGTGTGAGTCACTGAGAGTGAATGTGAGTATGTCTTTGAGTCAGTGAGAGTGAATTTGAGTGTGCGTCTGTGAGTCCGTGAGAGTGAATGTGTGCGTGTGTCTGTGAGTCAGAGTAAGTGAATGTGTGTGTGTGTCTGTGATTCAGTGACAGTGAATGTGTGAGTGTGTGTCTGTGAGTCAGTGAGAGTGAATGTGAGTGTGCGTGTCCGTGAGTCAATGAGAGTGAATGTGTGTGTGTGTCTGTGAGTCAGTGACAGTGAATGTGTGTGTGTCTGTGTCTGTGAGTCAATGAGAGTGAATGTGTGTGTGTGTCTGTGAGTCAGTGAGAGTGAATGTGTGAATGTGTGTCTGTGAGTCAATGAGAGTGAATGTGAGTGTGTGTCTGTTAGTCAGTGACACTGAATGTGTGTGTGTGTCTGTGAGTCAGTGAGAGTGAATCTGTGAGTGTGTGTCTGTGAGTCAGTTAGAGTCAATGTGCGTGTGTGTGTGTCTGTGAGTCAGTGTCAGTGATTGTGTGTGTTTGTCTGTGAGTCAGTTTACAGTGAATGTGAGTGTGTGTCTGTGAGTCAGTGAGCATGAATGTGAGTGTGTGTCTGTGAGTCAGTGAGAGTGAATGTGAGTGTGTGTCTGAGAGTCAGTGACAGTAAATTTGTGTGTGTCTGAGAGTCAGTGACAATGAATTTGTGTGTGTGTGAGTCAGTGAGAGTGTATGTGTGTGTTTGTCTGTGAGTCAGTGAGAGTGAATGTGAGTGTGTGTCTGAGAGTCAGTGACTGTGAATGTGTGAGTGTGTATCTTTGAGTCAGTGAGAGTGAAAGTGTGTGTGTCTGAGAATCAGTGAGAGTGAATGTGAGTGTGTTTCTGAGAGTCAGTGACAGTGAATGTGTGTGTGTGTCTGTGAGTCAATGAGAGTGAATGTGAGTTTGTGTCTGTGAGTCAGTGTGAGTGATGTATGTGTGTCTGTGAGTCAGTGAGAGTGACTATGTGTGTGTGTCTGTGAGTCAGTGAGAATGAATGTGTGTGTGTGTCTGTGCGTCAGTGAGAGTGAATGTGGAGTTTGTCTGAGAGTCAGTGACAGTGGATGTGTGTGTGTGTCTGTGCGTCAGTGAGAGTGAATGTGAGTGTTTGTCTGTGAGTCAGTGAGAGTGAGTGTGAGTGTGTTTCTGTGAGTCTGTTTAGAGTGAATGTGAGTGTGTGTCTCTGAGTCAGTGGGAGTGAATGTGTGTGTGTGTGTCTGTGATTCAGTTACAGTGAATGTGTGAGTGTGTGCTGTAACTGTGAGAGTGAATGTGAGTGTGTGTCTGTGAGTCAGTGAGAGTGAATTTCAGTGTTTGTCTGTGAGTTGAGAGAGTGAATGTGAGTGTTTGTCTGTGAGTCCGTTAGAGTGAATGTGTGTGTGTGTGTGTCTGTGAGTCAGTGTCAGTGATTGTGTGTGTTTGTCTGTGAGTCAGTTTACAGTGAATGTGAGTGTGTGTCTGTGAGTCAGTGAGCATGAATGTGAGTGTGTGTCTGTGAGTCAGTGAGAGTGAATGTGAGTGTGTGTCTGAGAGTCAGTGACAGTAAATTTGTGTGTGTCTGAGAGTCAGTGACAATGAATTTGTGTGTGTGTGAGTCAGTGAGAGTGTATGTGTGTGTTTGTCTGTGAGTCAGTGAGAATGAATGTGTGTGTGTGTCTGTGGGTCAGTGAGAGTGAATGTGTGAGTGTGTGTCTGTTAGTCAGTTAGAGTCTATGTGCGTGTGTGTTTGTGAGTCAGTGAGAGTGAATGTGAGTGTATGTCTGTGAGTCAGTGAGCATGAATGTGAGTGTGTGTCTGTGAGTCAGTGAGAGTGAATGTGTATGTGGGTGTCTGTGAGTCAGTGAGAATCAGTGTGTATGTGTGTCTGTGAGTCAATGAGCGTGAATGTGAGTGTGTGTGAGTCAGTGAGAGCGATTGCGAGTGTGTGTCTGTGAGTCAGTGACAGTGAATGTGTGTGTTTGTCTGTGAGTCAGTGAGAGTGAATGTGTGTGTGTCTGTGAGTCAGTGAGAGTGAATGTGTCAGTGTGTATCTGTGAGTCAGTGAGAGTGAATGTGTGAGCCTGTCTGTGACTCAGTGAGAGTGAATGTGTGAGTGTGTGTCTGTGGAGTCAGATAGAGTCAATGTGCGTGTGTGTCTGTGAGTCAGTGAGAGTGAATGGGTGTGTCTGTGAGTCAGTGAGAGCGATTGTGAGTGTGTGTCTGTGAGTCAGTGAGAGTGAATGTGTGAGTGTGTGTCTGTGAGTCAGTGAGAGTGAGTGTCAGTGTGTTTCTGTGAGTCAGTTTCAGTGAATGTGAGTGTGTGTCTGTGAGTCACTGAGAGTGAATGTGAGTGTGTCTGTGTGTCAGTGAGAGTGAATGTGTGTGTATGTCAGTGAGTTAGTGAGAGTGAAAGTGAGTGTGTGTCTGAGAGTCAGTGACAGTGAATGTGTGTGTGTGCCTGAGAGTCAGTGACAGTGAATTTTTGTGTGTGTCTGTGAGTCAGTGAGAGTGAATGTGTGTGTGTGTCTGTGAGTCAGTGAGAGTGAATGTGTGTGTGCCTGTGATTCACTGAGAGTGAATGTGTGAGTGTGCATCTTTGAGTCAGTGAGAGTGAAAGTGTGTGTGTCTGAGAATCAGTGAGAGTGAATGTGAGTGTGTTTCTGAGAGTCAGTGACAGTGAATGTGTGTGTGTGTCTGTGAGTCAATGAGAGTGAATGTGTGTGTGTGTCTGTGAGTCAATGAGAGTGAATGTGAGTTTGTGTCTGTGAGTCAGTGTGAGTGATGTATGTGTGTCTGTGAGTCAGTGAGAGTGACTATGTGCGTGTGTCTGTGAGTCAGTGAGAGTGAATGTGTGCGTGTGTATCTGAGAGTCAGTGAGAGTTAATGCGTGTGTGTGTCTGTGAGGCAGTGGTAGTGAATGTGTGTGTGTGTCTGTGAGTCAGTGAGAGTGAATGTGTGTGTGTGTCTGTGAGTCAGTGAGAGTGAATGTGTGAGTGTGTGCCTGTGAGTCAGTGAGAGTGAATGTGTATGTGTGTTTGTGTGTCAGTGAGAGTGAATGTGAGTGTGTGTCTGTGAGTCAGAGTGAATGTGTGAATGTGTCTGTGAGTCAATGAGAGTGAATGTGTGTGTGTATGTGAGTCAGTGTCAGTGATTGTGTGTGTTTGTCTGTGAGTCAGTTTACAGTGAATGTGAGTGTGTGTCTGTGAGTCAGTGAGCATGAATGTGAGTGTGTGTCTGTGAGTCAGTGAGAGTGAATGTGAGTGTGTGTCTGAGAGTCAGTGACAGTAAATTTGTGTGTGTCTGAGAGTCAGTGACAATGAATTTGTGTGTGTGTGAGTCAGTGAGAGTGTATGTGTGTGTTTGTCTGTGAGTCAGTGAGAATGAATGTGAGTGTGTGTCTGAGAGTCAGTGACTGTGAATGTGTGTGTGTGTCTGTGAGTCAGTGAGAGTGTATGTGTGTGTGTCTGTGAGTCAGTGAGAGTGAATTTGTGTGTGTGTCAGTGAGTCAGTGAGAGTGAATGTGTGAGTGTGTGTCTGTGAGTCAGTGAGAGTGAATGTGTGTGTGTGTGTCTGTGAGTCAGTGAGAGTGAATGTGCGTGTGCCTGTGAGTCACTGAGAGTGAATGTGTGAGTGTGTATCTTTGAGTCAGTGAGAGTGAAAGTGTGTGTGTCTGAGAATCAGTGAGAGTGAATGTGAGTGTGTTTCTGAGAGTCAGTGACAGTGAATGTGTGTGTGTGTCTGTGAGTCAATGAGAGTGAATGTGTGTGTGTGTCTGTGAGTCAATGAGAGTGAATGTGAGTTTGTGTCTGTGAGTCAGTGTGAGTGATGTATGTGTGTCTGTGAGTCAGTGAGAGTGACTATGTGTGTGTGTCTGTGAGTCAGTGAGAGTGAATGTGTGCGTGTGTATCTGAGAGTCAGTGAGAGTTAATGCGTGTGTGTGTCTGTGAGGCAGTGGTAATGAATGTGTGTGTGTGTCTGTGAGTCAGTGAGAGTGAATGTGTGTGTGTGTCTGTGAGTCAGTGAGAATGAATGTGTGAGTGTGTGTCTGTGAGTCAGTGAGAGTGAATTTCAGTGTTTGTCTGTGAGTCTGAGAGAGTGAATGTGAGTGTTTGTCTGTGAGTCAGTTAGAGTGAATGTGTGTGTGTGTTTGTCTGTGAGTCAGTTTACAGTGAATGTGAGTGTGTGTCTGTGAGTCAGTGAGAGTGAATGTGTATGTGGGTGTCTGTGAGTCAGTGAGAATCAGTGTGTATGTGTGTCTGTGAGTCAATGAGCGTGAATGTGAGTGTGTGTGAGTCAGTGAGAGCGATTGCGAGTGTGTGTCTGTGAGTCAGTGACAGTGAATGTGTGTGTTTGTCTGTGAGTCAGTGAGAGTGAATGTGTGTGTGTCTGTGAGTCAGTGAGAGTGAATGTGTCAGTGTGTATCTGTGAGTCAGTGAGAGTGAATGTGTGAGCCTGTCTGTGACTCAGTGAGAGTGAATGTGTGAGTGTGTGTCTGTGAGTCAGATAGAGTCAATGTGCGTGTGTGTCTGTGAGTCAGTGAGAGTGAATGGGTGTGTCTGTGAGTCAGTGAGAGCGATTGTGAGTGTGTGTCTGTGAGTCAGTGAGAGTGAATGTGTGAGTGTGTGTCTGTGAGTCAGTGAGAGTGAGTGTCAGTGTGTTTCTGTGAGTCAGTTTTCAGTGAATGTGAGTGTGTGTCTGTGAGTCACTGAGAGTGAATGTGAGTGTGTCTGTGTGTCAGTGAGAGTGAATGTGTGTGTATGTCAGTGAGTTAGTGAGAGTGAATGTGAGTGTGTGTCTGAGAGTCAGTGACAGTGAATGTGTGTGTGTGCCTGAGAGTCAGTGACAGTGAATTTTTGTGTGTGTCTGTGAGTCAGTGAGAGTGAATGTGTGTGTGTGTCTGTGAGTCAGTGAGAGTGAATGTGTGTGTGCCTGTGATTCACTGAGAGTGAATGTGTGAGTGTGCATCTTTGAGTCAGTGAGAGTGAAAGTGTGTGTGTCTGAGAATCAGTGAGAGTGAATGTGAGTGTGTTTCTGAGAGTCAGTGACAGTGAATGTGTGTGTGTGTCTGTGAGTCAATGAGAGTGAATGTGTGTGTGTGTCTGTGAGTCAATGAGAGTGAATGTGAGTTTGTGTCTGTGAGTCAGTGTGAGTGATGTATGTGTGTCTGTGAGTCAGTGAGAGTGACTATGTGCGTGTGTCTGTGAGTCAGTGAGAGTGAATGTGTGCGTGTGTATCTGAGAGTCAGTGAGAGTTAATGCGTGTGTGTGTCTGTGAGGCAGTGGTAGTGAATGTGTGTGTGTGTCTGTGAGTCAGTGAGAGTGAATGTGTGTGTGTCTGTGAGTCAGTGAGAGTGAATGTGTGAGTGTGTGCCTGTGAGTCAGTGAGAGTGAATGTGTATGTGTGTTTGTGTGTCAGTGAGAGTGAATGTGAGTGTGTGTCTGTGAGTCAGAGTGAATGTGTGAATGTGTCTGTGAGTCAATGAGAGTGAATGTGTGTGTGTATGTGAGTCAGTGTCAGTGATTGTGTGTGTTTGTCTGTGAGTCAGTTTACAGTGAATGTGAGTGTGTGTCTGTGAGTCAGTGAGCATGAATGTGAGTGTGTGTCTGTGAGTCAGTGAGAGTGAATGTGAGTGTGTGTCTGAGAGTCAGTGACAGTAAATTTGTGTGTGTCTGAGAGTCAGTGACAATGAATTTGTGTGTGTGTGAGTCAGTGAGAGTGTATGTGTGTGTTTGTCTGTGAGTCAGTGAGAATGAATGTGAGTGTGTGTCTGAGAGTCAGTGACTGTGAATGTGTGTGTGTGTCTGTGAGTCAGTGAGAGTGTATGTGTGTGTGTCTGTGAGTCAGTGAGAGTGAATTTGTGTGTGTGTCAGTGAGTCAGTGAGAGTGAATGTGTGAGTGTGTGTCTGTGAGTCAGTGAGAGTGAATGTGTGTGTGTGTGTCTGTGAGTCAGTGAGAGTGAATGTGCGTGTGCCTGTGAGTCCACTGAGAGTGAATGTGTGAGTGTGTATCTTGAGTCAGTGAGAGTGAAAGTGTGTGTGTCTGAGAATCAGTGAGAGTGAATGTGAGTGTGTTTCTGAGAGTCAGTGACAGTGAATGTGTGTGTGTGTCTGTGAGTCAATGAGAGTGAATGTGTGTGTGTGTCTGTGAGTCAATGAGAGTGAATGTGAGTTTGTGTCTGTGAGTCAGTGTGAGTGATGTATGTGTGTCTGTGAGTCAGTGAGAGTGACTATGTGTGTGTGTCTGTGAGTCAGTGAGAGTGAATGTGTGCGTGTGTATCTGAGAGTCAGTGAGAGTTAATGCGTGTGTGTGTCTGTGAGGCAGTGGTAATGAATGTGTGTGTGTGTCTGTGAGTCAGTGAGAGTGAATGTGTGTGTGTGTCTGTGAGTCAGTGAGAATGAATGTGTGAGTGTGTGTCTGTGAGTCAGTGAGAGTGAATTTCAGTGTTTGTCTGTGAGTCTGAGAGAGTGAATGTGAGTGTTTGTCTGTGAGTCCGTTAGAGTGAATGTGTGTGTGTGTTTGTCTGTGAGTCAGTTTACAGTGAATGTGAGTGTGTGTCTGTGAGTCAGTGAGCATGAATGTGAGTGTGTGTCTGTGAGTCAGTGAGAGTGAATGTGAGTGTGTGTCTGAGAGTCAGTGACAGTAAATTTGTGTGTGTCTGTGAGTCAGTGACAATGAATTTGTGTGTGTGTGAGTCAGTGAGAGTGTATGTGTGTGTTTGTCTGTGAGTCAGTGAGAGTGAATGTGAGTGTGTGTCTGAGAGTCAGTGACTGTGAATGTGTGAGTGTGTATCTTTGAGTCAGTGAGAGTGAAAGTGTGTGTGTCTGAGAATCAGTGAGAGTGAATGTGAGTGTGTTTCTGAGAGTCAGTGACAGTGAATGTGTGTGTGTGTCTGTGAGTCAATGAGAGTCAATGTGTGTGTGTGTCTGTGAGTCAATGAGAGTGAATGTGAGTTTGTGTCTGTGAGTCAGTGTGAGTGATGTATGTGTGTCTGTGAGTCAGTGAGAGTGACTATGTGTGTGTGTCTGTGAGTCAGTGAGAATGAATGTGTGTGTGTGTCTGTGCGTCAGTGAGAGTGAATGTGGAGTTTGTCTGAGAGTCAGTGACAGTGGATGTGTGTGTGTGTCTGTGCGTCAGTGAGAGTGAATGTGAGTGTTTGTCTGTGAGTCAGTGAGAGTGAGTGTGAGTGTGTTTCTGTGAGTCTGTTTAGAGTGAATGTGAGTGTGTGTCTCTGAGTCAGTGGGAGTGAATGTGTGTGTGTGTGTCTGTGATTCAGTTACAGTGAATGTGTGAGTGTGTGCTGTAACTGTGAGAGTGAATGTGAGTGTGTGTCTGTGAGTCAGTGAGAGTGAATTTCAGTGTTTGTCTGTGAGTTGAGAGAGTGAATGTGAGTGTTTGTCTGTGAGTCCGTTAGAGTGAATGTGTGTGTGTGTGTGTCTGTGAGTCAGTGTCAGTGATTGTGTGTGTTTGTCTGTGAGTCAGTTTACAGTGAATGTGAGTGTGTGTCTGTGAGTCAGTGAGCATGAATGTGAGTGTGTGTCTGTGAGTCAGTGAGAGTGAATGTGAGTGTGTGTCTGAGAGTCAGTGACAGTAAATTTGTGTGTGTCTGAGAGTCAGTGACAATGAATTTGTGTGTGTGTGAGTCAGTGAGAGTGTATGTGTGTGTTTGTCTGTGAGTCAGTGAGAATGAATGTGAGTGTGTGTCTGAGAGTCAGTGACTGTGAATGTGTGTGTGTGTCTGTGAGTCAGTGAGAGTGTATGTGTGTGTGTCTGTGAGTCAGTGAGAGTGAATTTGTGTGTGTGTCAGTGAGTCAGTGAGAGTGAATGTGTGAGTGTGTGTCTGTGAGTCAGTGAGAGTGAATGTGTGTGTGTGTGTCTGTGAGTCAGTGAGAGTGAATGTGCGTGTGCCTGTGAGTCACTGAGAGTGAATGTGTGAGTGTGTATCTTTGAGTCAGTGAGAGTGAAAGTGTGTGTGTCTGAGAATCAGTGAGAGTGAATGTGAGTGTGTTTCTGAGAGTCAGTGACAGTGAATGTGTGTGTGTGTCTGTGAGTCAATGAGAGTGAATGTGTGTGTGTGTCTGTGAGTCAATGAGAGTGAATGTGAGTTTGTGTCTGTGAGTCAGTGTGAGTGATGTATGTGTGTCTGTGAGTCAGTGAGAGTGACTATGTGTGTGTGTCTGTGAGTCAGTGAGAGTGAATGTGTGCGTGTGTATCTGAGAGTCAGTGAGAGTTAATGCGTGTGTGTGTCTGTGAGGCAGTGGTAATGAATGTGTGTGTGTGTCTGTGAGTCAGTGAGAGTGAATGTGTGTGTGTGTCTGTGAGTCAGTGAGAATGAATGTGTGAGTGTGTGCCTGTGAGTCATTGAGAGTGAATGTGTATGTGTGTTTGTGTGTCAGTGATAGTGAATGTGAGAGTGTGTGAGTAAGTGAGAGTGAATGTGGATGTGTGTGTCTGTGAGTCAGTGAGAGTGAATGTGAGTGTGTGTCTGTGAGTCAGAGTGAATGTGTGAATGTGTCTGTGAGTCAATGAGAGTGAATGTGTGTGTGTATGTGAGTCAGTGAGAGTGAATGTGTGAGTGTGTGTCTGTGAGTCAGTGAGAGTGAATGTGTGAGTGTGTATCTGTGAGTCAGTGAGAGTGAAAATGTGTGTGTCTGTGAGACAGTGAGAGCAAATGGAGTGTGTGTCTGAGAGTCAGTGAGAGCGAATGTGAGTGTGTGTCTGAGAGTCAGTGACAGTGAATGTGTGTGTGTGTCTGTGAGTCAGTGAGAGTGAATGTGAGTGTGTGTCTGTGAGTCAGTGATAGTGAATGTGAGTGTGAGTGAGTAAGTGAGAGTGAATGTGACTCTGCGTCTGTGAGTCAGTGAGAGTGAATGTGAGTGTGTGTCTGTGAGTAAGAGTAAATGTGTGAATGTGTCTGTGAGTCAGTGAGAGTGAATGTGTTTGTGTGTCTGTGAGTCAGTGAGAGTGAATGTCGGAGTGTGTGTCTTGAGTCAATGAGAGTGAATGTGAGTGTGTTTCTGTGAGTCAGTGACACAGAATGTGTGTGTGTCTGTGAGTCAGTGTGAGTGAATGTGAGAGTGTGTGTCTGTGAGTTAGTGAGACTGAATGTGTGCGTGTGTCAGTGAGTCAGTGAGAGTGAATCTGTGAGTGTGTGTCTGTGAGTCAGTGAGAGTGAATGTGTGTGTGTCTGTGAGTCAGTGACAGTGAATGTGTGTGTCTGTGTCTGTGAGTCAGTGAGAGTGAATGTGAGTGTGTGTCTGTGAGTCAGTGATAGTGAATGTGAGTGTGAGTGAGTAAGTGAGAGTGAATGTGATTGCGTCTGTGAGTCAGTGAGAGTGAATGTGAGTGTGTGTCTGTGAGTAAGAGTAAATGTGTGAATGTGTCTGTGAGTCAGTGAGAGTGAATGTGTTTGTGTGTCTGTGAGTCAGTGACACTGAATGTGTGTGTGTTTCTGTGAGTCAGTTTTCAGTGAATGTGAGTGTGTGTCTGTGAGTCAGTGAGAGTGAAGTTGTGAGTGTGTGTCTGTGAGTCAGTGAGAGTGAATGTGTGTGTATGTCAGTGAGTCAGTGAGAGTGAATGTGAGTGTGTGTCTGAGAATCACTGACAGTGTATGTGTGTGTGTGTCTGTGATTCAGTTACAGTAAATGTGTGTGTGTGTGCTGTGACTCAGTGAGAGTGAATGTGAGTGTGTGTCTGTGAGTCAGTGAGAGTGAATGTGAGTGTGTGTCTGTGAGTCTGAGAGAGTGAATGTGAGTGTTTGTCTGTGAGTCCGTTAGAGTGAATGTGTGTGTGTGTCTGTGAGTCAGTGTCAGTGATTGTGTGTGTTTGTCTGTGAGTCAGTTTACAGTGAATGTGAGTGTGTGTCTGTGAGTCAGTGAGCATGAATGTGAGTGTGTGTCTGTGAGTCAGAGTGATTGTGTATGTGGGTGTCTGTGAGTCAGTGAGAATCAGTGTGTATGTGTGTCTGTGAGTCAATGAGCGTGAATGTGAGTGTGTGTGAGTCAGTGAGAATGAATTTGAGTGTGCGTATGTGAGTCAGTGAGAGTGAATGTGCGCGTGTGTCTGTGAGTCAGTGTAAGTGAATGTGTGTGTGTGTCTGTGATTCAGTGACAGTGAATGTGTGAGTGTGTGTCTGTGAGTCAGTGAGAGTGAATGTGAGTGTGTGTGAGTCAGTGACAGTGAATGTGTGTGTCTGTGTCTGTGAGTCAATGAGAGTGAATGTGTGAGCCTGTCTGTGTCTCAGTGAGAGTGAATGTGTGAGTGTGTGTCTGTGAGTCAGATAGAGTCAATGTGCGTGTGTGTCTGTGAGTCAGTGAGAGTGAATGGGTGTGTCTGTGAGTCAGTGAGAGTGATTGTGAGTGTGTGTCTGTGAGTCAGTGAGAGTGAATGTGTGAGTGTGTGTCTGTGAGTCAGTGAGAGTGAGTGTCAGTGTGTTTCTGTGAGTCAGTTTTCAGTGAATGTGAGTGTGTGTCCGTGAGTCACTGAGAGTGAATGTGAGTGTGTCTGTGAGTCAGTGAGAGTGAATGTGTGTGTATGTCAGTGAGTTAGTGAGAGTGAATGAGAGTGTGTGTCTGAGAGCCAGTGACAGTGAATGTGTGTGTGTGCCTGAGAGTCAGTGACAGTGAATTTTTGTGTGTGTCTGTGAGTCAGTGAGAGAGAATGTGTGTGTGTGTCCGTGAGTCAGTGAGAGTGAATGTGTGTGTGCCTGTGAGTCACTGAGAGTGAATTTGTGAGTGTGTATCTTTGAGTCAGTGAGAGTGAAAGTGTGTGTGTCTGAGAATCAGTGAGAGTGAATGTGAGTGTGTTTCTGAGAGTCAGTGACAGTGAATGTGTGTGTGTGTGTCTGTGAGTCAATGAGAGTGAATGTGTGTGTGTGTCTGTGAGTCAATGAGAGTGAATATGAGTTTGTGTCTGTGAGTCAGTGTGAGTGATGTATGTGTGTCTGTGAGTCAGTGAGAGTGACTATGTGTGTGTGTCTGTGAGTCAGTGAGAGTGAATGTGTGCGTGTGTATCTGAGAGTCAGTGAGAGTGAATGTGTGAGTGTGTGCCTGTGAGTCAGTGAGAGTGAATGTGTATGTGTGTTTGTGTGTCAGTGAGAGTGAATGTGAGAGGGTGTGAGTAAGTGAGAGTGAATGTGAGTGTGTGTCTGTGAGTCAGTGAGAGTGAATGTGAGTGTGTGTCTGTGAGTCAGAGTGAATGTGTGAATGTGTCTGTGAGTCAGTGAGGGTGAATGTGTTTGTGTGTCTGTGAGTCAGTGAGAGTGAATGTGTGAGTGTGTCTGTGAGTCTGTGAGAGTGAATGTGTGTGTGTGTCTGTGAGTCAGTGAGAGTGAATGTGAGAGTGTGTGTCTGTGAGTTAGTGAGAGTGAATGTGCGCGTGAGTCAGTGAGAGTGAATCTGTGAGTGTGTGTCTGTGAGTCAGTTAGAGTCAATGTGCGTTTGTGTCTGTGAGTAAGTGAGAGTGAATGTGTGTGTGTCTGTGAGTCAGTGACAGTGAATGTGTGTGTCTGTGTCTGTGAGTCAATGAGAGTGAATGTGTGTGTGTCAGTGAGTCAGTGAGAGTGAATGTGTGAGTGTGTGTCTGTGAGTCAGTGAGAGTGTATGTGTGTGTGTGTCTGTGAGTCAGTGAGAGTGAATGTGTGAGTGTGTATCTGTGATTCAGTGAGAGTGAAAATGTGTGTGTCTGTGAGACAGTGAGAGCGAATGTGAGTGTGTCTCTGAGAGTCAGTGACAGTGAATGTGTGTGTGTGTCTGTGAGTCAGTGAGAGTGAATGTGATTGTGTGTCTGTGAGTCAGTGATAGTGAATGTGAGTGTGAGTGAGTAAGTGAGAGTGAATGTGACTCTGCGTCTGTGAGTCAGTGAGAGTGAATGTGAGTGTGTGTCTGTGAGTAAGAGTAAAAGTGTGAATGTGTCTCTGAGTCAGTGAGAGTGAATGTGTGAGTGTGTATCTTTGAGTCAGTGAGAGTGAAAGTGTGTGTGTCTGAGAATCAGTGAGAGTGAATGTGAGTGTGTTTCTGAGAGTCAGTGACAGTGAATGTGTGTGTGTGTCTGTGAGTCAATGAGAGTGAATGTGTGTGTGTGTCTGTGAGTCAATGAGAGTGAATGTGAGTTTGTGTCTGTGAGTCAGTGTGAGTGATGTATGTGTGTCTGTGAGTCAGTGAGAGTGACTATGTGTGTGTGTCTGTGAGTCAGTGAGAGTGAATGTGTGCGTGTGTATCTGAGAGTCAGTGAGAGTTAATGCGTGTGTGTGTCTGTGAGGCAGTGGTAATGAATGTGTGTGTGTGTCTGTGAGTCAGTGAGAGTGAATGTGTGTGTGTGTCTGTGAGTCAGTGAGAATGAATGTGTGAGTGTGTGCCTGTGAGTCAGTGAGAGTGAATGTGTATGTGTGTTTGTGTGTCAGTGATAGTGAATGTGAGAGTGTGTGAGTAAGTGAGAGTGAATGTGAGTGTGTGTCTGTGAGTCAGTGAGAGTGAATGTGAGTGTGTGTCTGTGAGTCAGAGTGAATGTGTGAATGTGTCTGTGAGTCAATGAGAGTGAATGTGTGTGTGTATGTGAGTCAGTGAGAGTGAATGTGTGAGTGTGTGTCTGTGAGTCAGTGAGAGTGAATGTGTGAGTGTGTATCTGTGAGTCAGTGAGAGTGAAAATGTGTGTGTCTGTGAGACAGTGAGAGCGAATGGAGTGTGTGTCTGAGAGTCAGTGAGAGCGAATGTGAGTGTGTGTCTGAGAGTCAGTGACAGTGAATGTGTGTGTGTGTCTGTGAGTCAGTGAGAGTGAATGTGAGTGTGTGTCTGTGAGTCAGTGATAGTGAATGTGAGTGTGAGTGAGTAAGTGAGAGTGAATGTGACTCTGCGTCTGTGAGTCAGTGAGAGTGAATGTGAGTGTGTGTCTGTGAGTAAGAGTAAATGTGTGAATGTGTCTGTGAGTCAGTGAGAGTGAATGTGTTTGTGTGTCTGTGAGTCAGTGAGAGTGAATGTGTGGGTGTGTCTGTGAGTCTGTGAGAGTGAATGTGTGTGTGTGTGTCTGTGAGTCCTTGAGAGTGAATGTGTTTGTGTGTCTTTGAGTCAGTGAGAATGAGTGTGTATGTGTGTCTCTGAGTCAATGAGCGTGAATGTGAGTGTGTGTGAGTCACTGAGAGTGAATGTGAGTATGTCTTTGAGTCAGTGAGAGTGAATTTGAGTGTGCGTCTGTGAGTCCGTGAGAGTGAATGTGTGCGTGTGTCTGTGAGTCAGAGTAAGTGAATGTGTGTGTGTGTCTGTGATTCAGTGACAGTGAATGTGTGAGTGTGTGTCTGTGAGTCAGTGAGAGTGAATGTGAGTGTGCGTGTCCGTGAGTCAATGAGAGTGAATGTGTGTGTGTGTCTGTGAGTCAGTGACAGTGAATGTGTGTGTGTCTGTGTCTGTGAGTCAATGAGAGTGAATGTGTGTGTGTGTCTGTGAGTCAGTGAGAGTGAATGTGTGAATGTGTGTCTGTGAGTCAATGAGAGTGAATGTGAGTGTGTGTCTGTTAGTCAGTGACACTGAATGTGTGTGTGTGTCTGTGAGTCAGTGAGAGTGAATCTGTGAGTGTGTGTCTGTGAGTCAGTTAGAGTCAATGTGCGTGTGTGTCTGTGAGTCAGTGAGAGTGAATGTGTGTGTGTCAGTGAGTCAGGGAGAGTGAATGTGTGAGTGTGTGTCTGTGAGTCAGTGAGAGTGTATGTGTGTGTTTGTCTGTGAGTCAGTGAGAGTGAATGTGTGTGTGCCTGTGAGTCAGTGAGAGTGAATGTGTCAGTGTGTATCTGTGAGTCAGTGAGAGTGAATGTGTGTGTGTGTCTGTGGGTCAGTGAGAGTGAATGTGTGAGTGTGTGTGTGTTAGTCAGTTAGAGTCAATGTGCATGTGTGTTTGTGAGTCAGTGAGAGTGAATGTGTGTGTGTCTGTGAGTCAGTGACAGTGAATGTGTCTGCGTCTGTGAGTCAGTGAGAGTGAATGTGAGTGTGTGTCTGTGAGTCAGTGAGAATGAATGTGTGTGTGTGTCTGTGCGTCAGTGAGAGTGAATGTGGAGTTTGTCTGAGAGTCAGTGACAGTGGATGTGTGTGTGTGTCTGTGCGTCAGTGAGAGTGAATGTGAGTGTTTGTCTGTGAGTCAGTGAGAGTGAGTGTGAGTGTGTTTCTGTGAGTCTGTTTAGAGTGAATGTGAGTGTGTGTCTCTGAGTCAGTGGGAGTGAATGTGTGTGTGTGTGTCTGTGATTCAGTTACAGTGAATGTGTGAGTGTGTGCTGTAACTCTGTGAGAGTGAATGTGAGTGTGTGTCTGTGAGTCAGTGAGAGTGAATTTCAGTGTTTGTCTGTGAGTTGAGAGAGTGAATGTGAGTGTTTGTCTGTGAGTCCGTTAGAGTGAATGTGTGTGTGTGTGTGTCTGTGAGTCAGTGTCAGTGATTGTGTGTGTTTGTCTGTGAGTCAGTTTACAGTGAATGTGAGTGTGTGTCTGTGAGTCAGTGAGCATGAATGTGAGTGTGTGTCTGTGAGTCAGTGAGAGTGAATGTGAGTGTGTGTCTGAGAGTCAGTGACAGTAAATTTGTGTGTGTCTGAGAGTCAGTGACAATGAATTTGTGTGTGTGTGAGTCAGTGAGAGTGTATGTGTGTGTTTGTCTGTGAGTCAGTGAGAGTGAATGTGAGTGTGTGTCTGAGAGTCAGTGACTGTGAATGTGTGTGTGTGTCTGTGAGTCAGTAAGAGTGTATGTGTGTGTGTCTGTGAGTCAGTGAGAGTGAATTTGTGTGTGTGTCAGTGAGTCAGTGAGAGTGAATGTGTGAGTGTGTGTCTGTGAGTCAGTGAGAGTGTATGTGTGTGTTTGTCTGTGAGTCAGCGAGAGTGAATGTGTGTGTGTCTGTGACTCAGTGAGAGTGAATGTGTCAGTGTGTATCTGTGAGTCAGTGAGAGTGAATGTGTGTGTGTCTGTGGGTCAGTGAGAGTGAATGTGTGAGTGTGTGTCTGTTAGTCAGTTAGAGTCTATGTGCGTGTGTGTTTGTGAGTCAGTGAGAGTGAATGTGAGTGTATGTCTGTGAGTCAGTGAGCATGAATGTGAGTGTGTGTCTGTGAGTCAGTGAGAGTGAATGTGTATGTGGGTGTCTGTGAGTCAGTGAGAATCAGTGTGTATGTGTGTCTGTGAGTCAATGAGCGTGAATGTGAGTGTGTGTGAGTCAGTGAGAGCGATTGCGAGTGTGTGTCTGTGAGTCAGTGACAGTGAATGTGTGAGTGTGTGTCTGTGAGTCAGTGAGAGTGAATGTGAGTGTGTGTGAGTCAGTGACAGTGAATGTGTGTGTCTGTGTCTGTGAGTCAATGAGAGTGAATGTGTGAGCCTGTCTGTGACTCAGTGAGAGTGAATGTGTGAGTGTGTGTCTGTGAGTCAGATAGAGTCAATGTGCGTGTGTGTCTGTGAGTCAGTGAGAGTGAATGGGTGTGTCTGTGAGTCAGTGAGAGCGATTGTGAGTGTGTGTCTGTGAGTCAGTGAGAGTGAATGTGTGAGTGTGTGTCTGTGAGTCAGTGAGAGTGAGTGTCAGTGTGTTTCTGTGAGTCAGTTTTCAGTGAATGTGAGTGTGTGTCTGTGAGTCACTGAGAGTGAATGTGAGTGTGTCTGTGTGTCAGTGAGAGTGAATGTGTGTGTATGTCAGTGAGTTAGTGAGAGTGAATGTGAGTGTGTGTCTGAGAGTCAGTGACAGTGAATGTGTGTGTGTGCCTGAGAGTCAGTGACAGTGAATTTTTGTGTGTGTCTGTGAGTCAGTGAGAGTGAATGTGTGTGTGTGTCTGTAAGTCAGTGAGAGTGAATGTGTGTGTGCCTGTGATTCACTGAGAGTGAATGTGTGAGTGTGCATCTTTGAGTCAGTGAGAGTGAAAGTGTGTGTCTGAGAATCAGTGAGAGTGAATGTGAGTGTGTTTCTGAGAGTCAGTGACAGTGAATGTGTGTGTGTGTCTGTGAGTCAATGAGAGTGAATGTGTGTGTGTGTCTGTGAGTCAATGAGAGTGAATGTGAGTTTGTGTCTGTGAGTCAGTGTGAGTGATGTATGTGTGTCTGTGAGTCAGTGAGAGTGACTATGTGCGTGTGTCTGTGAGTCAGTGAGAGTGAATGTGTGCGTGTGTATCTGAGAGTCAGTGAGAGTTAATGCGTGTGTGTGTCTGTGAGGCAGTGGTAGTGAATGTGTGTGTGTGTCTGTGAGTCAGTGAGAGTGAATGTGTGTGTGTGTCTGTGAGTCAGTGAGAGTGAATGTGTGAGTGTGTGCCTGTGAGTCAGTGAGAGTGAATGTGTATGTGTGTTTGTGTGTCAGTGAGAGTGAATGTGAGAGTGTGCGAGTAAGTGAGAGTGAATGTGAGTGTGTGTCTGTGAGTCAGTGAGAGTGAATGTGAGTGTGTGTCTGTGAGTCAGAGTGAATGTGTGAATGTGTCTGTGAGTCAGTGAGAGTGAATGTCTGGGTGTGTCTGTGAGTCTGTGAGAGTGAATGTGTGTGTGTGTGTCTGTGAGTCCTTGAGAGTGAATGTGTTTGTGTGTGTCTTTGAGTCAGTGAGAATGAGTGTGTATGTGTGTCTCTGAGTCAATGAGCGTGAATGTGAGTGTGTGTGAGTCACTGAGAGTGAATGTGAGTATGTCTCTGAGTCAGTGAGAGTGAATTTGAGTGTGCGTCTGTGAGTCCGTGAGAGTGAATGTGTGCGTGTGTCTGTGAGTCAGAGTAAGTGAATGTGTGTGTGTGTCTGTGATTCAGTGACAGTGAATGTGTGAGTGTGTGTCTGTGAGTCAGTGAGAGTGAATGTGAGTGTGCGTGTCCGTGAGTCAATGAGAGTGAATGTGTGTGTGTGTCTGTGAGTCAGTGACAGTGAATGTGTGTGTGTCTGTGTCTGTGAGTCAATGAGAGTGAATGTGTGTGTGTGTCTGTGAGTCAGTGAGAGTGAATGTGTGAATGTGTGTCTGTGAGTCAATGAGAGTGAATGTGAGTGTGTGTCTGTTAGTCAGTGACACTGAATGTGTGTGTGTGTCTGTGAGTCAGTGAGAGTGAATCTGTGAGTGTGTGTCTGTGAGTCAGTTAGAGTCAATGTGCGTGTGTGTCTGTGAGTCAGTGAGAGTGAATGTGTGTGTGTCTGTGAGTCAGTGACAGTGAATGTGTGTGTCCGTGTCTGTGAGTCAATGAGAGTGAATTTGTGTGTGTGTCAGTGAGTCAGGGAGAGTGAATGTGTGAGTGTGTGTCTGTGAGTCAGTGAGAGTGTATGTGTGTGTTTGTCTGTGAGTCAGTGAGAGTGAATGTGTGTGTGTCTGTGAGTCAGTGAGAGTGAATGTGTCAGTGTGTATCTGTGGGTCAGTGAGAGTGAATGTGTGTGTGTGTCTGTGGGTCAGTGAGAGTGAATGTGTGAGTGTGTGTCTGTTAGTCAGTTAGAGTCAATGTGCATGTGTGTTTGTGAGTCCGTGAGAGTGAATGTGTGTGTGTCTGTGAGTCAGTGACAGTGAATGTGTCGGCGTCTGTGAGTCAGTGAGAGTGAATGTGAGTGTGTGTCTGTGAGTCAGTGAGAATGAATGTGTGTGTGTGTCTGTGCGTCAGTGAGAGTGAATGTGGAGTTTGTCTGAGAGTCAGTGACAGTGGATGTGTGTGTGTGTCTGTGCGTCAGTGAGAGTGAATGTGAGTGTTTGTCTGTGAGTCAGTGAGAGTGAGTGTGAGTGTGTTTCTGTGACTCTGTTTAGAGTGAATGTGAGTGTGTGTCTCTGAGTCAGTGGGAGTGAATGTGTGTGTGTGTGTCTGTGATTCAGTTACAGTGAATGTGTGAGTGTGTGCTGTAACTCAGTGAGAGTGAATGTGAGTGTGTGTCTGTGAGTCAGTGAGAGTGAATTTCAGTGTTTGTCTGTGAGTCTGAGAGAGTGAATGTGAGTGTTTGTCTGTGAGTCCGTTAGAGTGAATGTGTGTGTGTGTGTGTCTGTGAGTCAGTGTCAGTGATTGTGTGTGTTTGTCTGTGAGTCAGTTTACAGTGAATGTGAGTGTGTGTCTATGAGTCAGTGAGCATGAATGTGAGTGTGTGTCTGTGAGTCAGTGAGAGTGAATGTGAGTGTGTGTCTGAGAGTCAGTGACAGTAAATGTGTGTGTGTCTGAGAGTCAGTGACAATGAATTTGTGTGTGTGTGAGTCAGTGAGAGTGTATGTGTGTGTTTGTCTGTGAGTCAGTGAGAGTGAATGTGAGTGTGTGTCTGAGAGTCAGTGACTGTGAATGTGTGTGTGTGTCTGTGAGTCAGTGAGAGTGTATGTGTGTGTGTCTGTGAGTCAGTGAGAGTGAATTTGTGTGTGTGTCAGTGAGTCAGTGAGAGTGAATGTGTGAGTGTGTGTCTGTGAGTCAGTGAGAGTGTATGTGTGTGTTTGTCTGTGAGTCAGCGAGAGTGAATGTGTGTGTGTCTGTGACTCAGTGAGAGTGAATGTGTCAGTGTGTATCTGTGAGTCAGTGAGAGTGAATGTGTGTGTGTGTCTGTGGGTCAGTGAGAGTGAATGTGTGAGTGTGTGTCTGTTAGTCAGTTAGAGTCTATGTGCATGTGTGTTTGTGAGTCAGTGACAGTGAATGTGTCTGCGTCTGTGAGTCAGTGAGAGTGAATGTGAGTGTATGTCTGTGAGTCAGTGAGCATGAATGTGAGTGTGTGTCTGTGAGTCAGTGAGAGTGAATGTGTATGTGGGTGTCTGTGAGTCAGTGAGAATCAGTGTGTATGTGTGTCTGTGAGTCAATGAGCGCGAATGTGAGTGTGTGTGAGTCTGTGAGAGTGAATTTGAGTGTGCGTATGTGAGTCAGTGAGAGTGAATGTGCGCGTGTGTCTGTGAGTCAGTGTAAGTGAATGTGTGTGTGTGTCTGTCATTCAGTGACAGTGAATGTGTGAGTGTGTGTCTGTGAGTCAGTGAGAGTGAATGTGAGTGTGTGTGAGTCAGTGACAGTGAATGTGTGTGTCTGTGTCTGTGAGTCAATGAGAGTGAATGTGTGAGCCTGTCTGTGACTCAGTGAGAGTGAATGTGTGAGTGTGTGTCTGTGAGTCAGATAGAGTCAATGTGCGTGTGTGTCTGTGAGTCAGTGAGAGTGAATGGGTGTGTCTGTGAGTCAGTGAGAGTGATTGTGAGTGTGCGTCTGTGAGTCAGTGAGAGTGAATGTGTGAGTGTGTGTCTGTGAGTCAGTGAGAGTGAGTGTCAGTGTGTTTCTGTGAGTCAGTTTTCAGTGAATGTGAGTGTGTGTCCGTGAGTCACTGAGAGTGAATGTGAGTGTGACTGTGAGTCAGTGAGAGTGAATGTGTGTGTATGTCAGTGAGTTAGTGAGAGTGAATGTGAGTGTGTGTCTGTGAGTCAGTGAGAGTGAATGTGTGTGTGTGTGTCTGTGAGTCAGTGAGAGTGAATGTGCGTGTGCCTGTGAGTCACTGAGAGTGAATGTGTGAGTGTGTATCTTTGAGTCAGTGAGAGTGAAAGTGTGTGTGTCTGAGAATCAGTGAGAGTGAATGTGTGTGTGTGTGTGTCTGTGAGTCAGTGTCAGTGATTGTGTGTGTTTGTCTGTGAGTCAGTTTACAGTGAATGTGAGTGTGTGTCTGTGAGTCAGTGAGCATGAATGTGAGTGTGTGTCTGTGAGTCAGTGAGAGTGAATGTGAGTGTGTGTCTGAGAGTCAGTGACAGTAAATGTGTGTGTGTCTGAGAGTCAGTGACAATGAATTTGTGTGTGTGTGAGTCAGTGAGAGTGTATGTGTGTGTTTGTCTGTGAGTCAGTGAGAGTGAATGTGAGTGTGTGTCTGAGAGTCAGTGACTGTGAATGTGTGTGTGTGTCTGTGAGTCAGTGAGAGTGTATGTGTGTGTGTCTGTGAGTCAGTGAGAGTGAATTTGTGTGTGTGTCAGTGAGTCAGTGAGAGTGAATGTGTGAGTGTGTGTCTGTGAGTCAGTGAGAGTGTATGTGTGTGTTTGTCTGTGAGTCAGCGAGAGTGAATGTGTGTGTGTCTGTGACTCAGTGAGAGTGAATGTGTCAGTGTGTATCTGTGAGTCAGTGAGAGTGAATGTGTGTGTGTGTCTGTGAGTCAGTGAGAGTGAATGTGTGAGTGTGTGTCTGTTAGTCAGTTAGAGTGAGTGTCAGTGTGTTTCTGTGAGTCAGTTTTCAGTGAATGTGAGTGTGTGTCTGTGAGTCACTGAGAGTGAATGTGAGTGTGTCTGTGTGTCAGTGAGAATGAATGTGTGTGTATGTCAGTGAGTTAGTGAGAGTGAATGTGAGTGTGTGTCTGAGAGTCAGTGACAGTGAATGTGTGTGTGTGCCTGAGAGTCAGTGACAGTGAATTTTTGTGTGTGTCTGTGAGTCAGTGAGAGTGAATGTGTGTGTGTGTCTGAGTCAGTGAGAGTGAATGTGTGTGTGCCTGTGATTCACTGAGAGTGAATGTGTGAGTGTGCATCTTTGAGTCAGTGAGAGTGAAAGTGTGTGTGTCTGAGAATCAGTGAGAGTGAATGTGAGTGTGTTTCTGAGAGTCAGTGACAGTGAATGTGTGTGTGTGTCTGTGAGTCAATGAGAGTGAATGTGTGTGTGTGTCTGTGAGTCAATGAGAGTGAATGTGAGTTTGTGTCTGTGAGTCAGTGTGAGTGATGTATGTGTGTCTGTGAGTCAGTGAGAGTGACTATGTGTGTGTGTCTGTGAGTCAGTGAGAGTGAATGTGTGCGTGTGTATCTGAGAGTCAGTGAGAGTTAATGCGTGTGTGTGTCTGTGAGGCAGTGGTAGTGAATGTGTGTGTGTGTCTGTGAGTCAGTGAGAGTGAATGTGTGTGTGTGTCTGTGAGTCAGTGAGAGTGAATGTGTGAGTGTGTGCCTGTGAGTCAGTGAGAGTGAATGTGTATGTGTGCTTGTGTGTCAGTGAGAGTGAATGTGAGAGTGTGTGAGTAAGTGAGAGTGAATGTGAGTGTGTGTCTGTGAGTCAGTGAGAGTGAATGTGAGTGTGTGTCTGTGAGTCAGAGTGAATGTGTGAATGTGTCTGTGAGTCAGTGAGGGTGAATGTGTTTGTGTGTCTGTGAGTCAGTGAGAGTGAATGTGTGGGTGTGTCTGTGAGTCTGTGAGAGTGAATGTGTGTGTGTGTGTCTGTGAGTCCTTGAGAGTGAATGTGTTTGTGTGTGTCTTTGAGTCAGTGAGAATGAGTGTGTATGTGTGTCTCTGAGTCAATGAGCGTGAATGTGAGTGTGTGTGAGTCACTGAGAGTGAATGTGAGTATGTCTTTGAGTCAGTGAGAGTGAATTTGAGTGTGCGTCTGTGAGTCCGTGAGAGTGAATGTGTGCGTGTGTCTGTGAGTCAGAGTAAGTGAATGTGTGTGTGTGTCTGTGATTCAGTGACAGTGAATGTGAGTGTGCGTGTCCGTGAGTCAATGAGAGTGAATGTGTGTGTGTGTCTGTGAGTCAGTGACAGTGAATGTGTGTGTGTCTGTGTCTGTGAGTCAATGAGAGTGAATGTGTGTGTGTGTCTGTGAGTCAGTGAGAGTGAATGTGTGAATGTGTGTCTGTGAGTCAATGAGAGTGAATGTGAGTGTGTGTCTGTTAGTCAGTGACACTGAATGTGTGTGTGTGTCTGTGAGTCAGTGAGAGTGAATCTGTGAGTGTGTGTCTGTGAGTCAGTTAGAGTCAATGTGCGTGTGTGTCTGTGAGTCAGTGAGAGTGAATGTGTGTGTGTCTGTGAGTCAGTGACAGTGAATGTGTGTGTGTGTGTCTGTGAGTCAATGAGAGTGAATTTGTGTGTGTGTCAGTGAGTCAGGGAGAGTGAATGTGTGAATGTGTGTCTGTGAGTCAGTGAGAGTGTATGTGTGTGTTTGTCTGTGAGTCAGTGAGAGTGAATGTGAGTGTGTGTCTGTGAGTCAGTGAGAATGAATGTGTGTGTGTGTCTGTGAGTCAGTGAGAATGAATGTGTGTGTGTGTCTGTGCGTCAGTGAGAGTGAATGTGGAGTTTGTCTGAGAGTCAGTGACAGTGGATGTGTGTGTGTGTCTGTGCGTCAGTGAGAGTGAATGTGAGTGTTTGTCTGTGAGTCAGTGAGAGTGAGTGTGAGTGTGTTTCTGTGACTCTGTTTAGAGTGAATGTGAGTGTGTGTCTCTGAGTCAGTGGGAGTGAATGTGTGTGTCTGTGATTCAGTTACAGTGAATGTGTGAGTGTGTGCTGTAACTCAGTGAGAGTGAATGTGAGTGTGTGTCTGTGAGTCAGTGAGAGTGAATTTCAGTGTTTGTCTGTGAGTCTGAGAGAGTGAATGTGAGTGTTTGTCTGTGAGTCCGTTAGAGTGAATGTGTGTGTGTGTGTGTCTGTGAGTCAGTGTCAGTGATTGTGTGTGTTTGTCTGTGAGTCAGTTTACAGTGAATGTGAGTGTGTGTCTATGAGTCAGTGAGCATGAATGTGAGTGTGTGTCTGTGAGTCAGTGAGAGTGAATGTGAGTGTGTGTCTGAGAGTCAGTGACAGTAAATGTGTGTGTGTCTGAGAGTCAGTGACAATGAATTTGTGTGTGTGTGAGTCAGTGAGAGTGTATGTGTGTGTTTGTCTGTGAGTCAGTGAGAGTGAATGTGAGTGTGTGTCTGAGAGTCAGTGACTGTGAATGTGTGTGTGTGTCTGTGAGTCAGTGAGAGTGTATGTGTGTGTGTCTGTGAGTCAGTGAGAGTGAATTTGTGTGTGTGTCAGTGAGTCAGTGAGAGTGAATGTGTGAGTGTGTGTCTGTGAGTCAGTGAGAGTGTATGTGTGTGTTTGTCTGTGAGTCAGCGAGAGTGAATGTGTGTGTGTCTGTGACTCAGTGAGAGTGAATGTGTCAGTGTGTATCTGTGAGTCAGTGAGAGTGAATGTGTGTGTGTGTCTGTGGGTCAGTGAGAGTGAATGTGTGAGTGTGTGTCTGTTAGTCAGTTAGAGTCTATGTGCATGTGTGTTTGTGAGTCAGTGACAGTGAATGTGTCTGCGTCTGTGAGTCAGTGAGAGTGAATGTGAGTGTATGTCTGTGAGTCAGTGAGCATGAATGTGAGTGTGTGTCTGTGAGTCAGTGAGAGTGAATGTGTATGTGGGTGTCTGTGAGTCAGTGAGAATCAGTGTGTATGTGTGTCTGTGAGTCAATGAGCGCGAATGTGAGTGTGTGTGAGTCTGTGAGAGTGAATTTGAGTGTGCGTATGTGAGTCAGTGAGAGTGAATGTGCGCGTGTGTCTGTGAGTCAGTGTAAGTGAATGTGTGTGTGTGTCTGTCATTCAGTGACAGTGAATGTGTGAGTGTGTGTCTGTGAGTCAGTGAGAGTGAATGTGAGTGTGTGTGAGTCAGTGACAGTGAATGTGTGTGTCTGTGTCTGTGAGTCAATGAGAGTGAATGTGTGAGCCTGTCTGTGACTCAGTGAGAGTGAATGTGTGAGTGTGTGTCTGTGAGTCAGATAGAGTCAATGTGCGTGTGTGTCTGTGAGTCAGTGAGAGTGAATGGGTGTGTCTGTGAGTCAGTGAGAGTGATTGTGAGTGTGTGTCTGTGAGTCAGTGAGAGTGAATGTGTGAGTGTGTGTCTGTGAGTCAGTGAGAGTGAGTGTCAGTGTGTTTCTGTGAGTCAGTTTTCAGTGAATGTGAGTGTGTGTCCGTGAGTCACTGAGAGTGAATGTGAGTGTGACTGTGAGTCAGTGAGAGTGAATGTGTGTGTATGTCAGTGAGTTAGTGAGAGTGAATGTGAGTGTGTGTCTGTGAGTCAGTGAGAGTGAATGTGTGTGTGTGTGTCTGTGAGTCAGTGAGAGTGAATGTGCGTGTGCCTGTGAGTCACTGAGAGTGAATGTGTGAGTGTGTATCTTTGAGTCAGTGAGAGTGAAAGTGTGTGTGTCTGAGAATCAGTGAGAGTGAATGTGTGTGTGTGTGTGTCTGTGAGTCAGTGTCAGTGATTGTGTGTGTTTGTCTGTGAGTCAGTTTACAGTGAATGTGAGTGTGTGTCTGTGAGTCAGTGAGCATGAATGTGAGTGTGTGTCTGTGAGTCAGTGAGAGTGAATGTGAGTGTGTGTCTGAGAGTCAGTGACAGTAAATGTGTGTGTGTCTGAGAGTCAGTGACAATGAATTTGTGTGTGTGTGAGTCAGTGAGAGTGTATGTGTGTGTTTGTCTGTGAGTCAGTGAGAGTGAATGTGAGTGTGTGTCTGAGAGTCAGTGACTGTGAATGTGTGTGTGTGTCTGTGAGTCAGTGAGAGTGTATGTGTGTGTGTCTGTGAGTCAGTGAGAGTGAATTTGTGTGTGTGTCAGTGAGTCAGTGAGAGTGAATGTGTGAGTGTGTGTCTGTGAGTCAGTGAGAGTGTATGTGTGTGTTTGTCTGTGAGTCAGCGAGAGTGAATGTGTGTGTGTCTGTGACTCAGTGAGAGTGAATGTGTCAGTGTGTATCTGTGAGTCAGTGAGAGTGAATGTGTGTGTGTGTCTGTGAGTCAGTGAGAGTGAATGTGTGAGTGTGTGTCTGTTAGTCAGTTAGAGTGAGTGTCAGTGTGTTTCTGTGAGTCAGTTTTCAGTGAATGTGAGTGTGTGTCTGTGAGTCACTGAGAGTGAATGTGAGTGTGTCTGTGTGTCAGTGAGAATGAATGTGTGTGTATGTCAGTGAGTTAGTGAGAGTGAATGTGAGTGTGTGTCTGAGAGTCAGTGACAGTGAATGTGTGTGTGTGCCTGAGAGTCAGTGACAGTGAATTTTTGTGTGTGTCTGTGAGTCAGTGAGAGTGAATGTGTGTGTGTGTCTGAGTCAGTGAGAGTGAATGTGTGTGTGCCTGTGATTCACTGAGAGTGAATGTGTGAGTGTGCATCTTTGAGTCAGTGAGAGTGAAAGTGTGTGTGTCTGAGAATCAGTGAGAGTGAATGTGAGTGTGTTTCTGAGAGTCAGTGACAGTGAATGTGTGTGTGTGTCTGTGAGTCAATGAGAGTGAATGTGTGTGTGTGTCTGTGAGTCAATGAGAGTGAATGTGAGTTTGTGTCTGTGAGTCAGTGTGAGTGATGTATGTGTGTCTGTGAGTCAGTGAGAGTGACTATGTGTGTGTGTCTGTGAGTCAGTGAGAGTGAATGTGTGCGTGTGTATCTGAGAGTCAGTGAGAGTTAATGCGTGTGTGTGTCTGTTAGGCAGTGGTAGTGAATGTGTGTGTGTGTCTGTGAGTCAGTGAGAGTGAATGTGTGTGTGTGTCTGTGAGTCAGTGAGAGTGAATGTGTGAGTGTGTGCCTGTGAGTCAGTGAGAGTGAATGTGTATGTGTGCTTGTGTGTCAGTGAGAGTGAATGTGAGAGTGTGTGAGTAAGTGAGAGTGAATGTGAGTGTGTGTCTGTGAGTCAGTGAGAGTGAATGTGAGTGTGTGTCTGTGAGTCAGAGTGAATGTGTGAATGTGTCTGTGAGTCAGTGAGGGTGAATGTGTTTGTGTGTCTGTGAGTCAGTGAGAGTGAATGTGTGGGTGTGTCTGTGAGTCTGTGAGAGTGAATGTGTGTGTGTGTGTCTGTGAGTCCTTGAGAGTGAATGTGTTTGTGTGTGTCTTTGAGTCAGTGAGAATGAGTGTGTATGTGTGTCTCTGAGTCAATGAGCGTGAATGTGAGTGTGTGTGAGTCACTGAGAGTGAATGTGAGTATGTCTTTGAGTCAGTGAGAGTGAATTTGAGTGTGCGTCTGTGAGTCCGTGAGAGTGAATGTGTGCGTGTGTCTGTGAGTCAGAGTAAGTGAATGTGTGTGTGTGTCTGTGATTCAGTGACAGTGAATGTGAGTGTGCGTGTCCGTGAGTCAATGAGAGTGAATGTGTGTGTGTGTCTGTGAGTCAGTGACAGTGAATGTGTGTGTGTCTGTGTCTGTGAGTCAATGAGAGTGAATGTGTGTGTGTGTCTGTGAGTCAGTGAGAGTGAATGTGTGAATGTGTGTCTGTGAGTCAATGAGAGTGAATGTGAGTGTGTGTCTGTTAGTCAGTGACACTGAATGTGTGTGTGTGTCTGTGAGTCAGTGAGAGTGAATCTGTGAGTGTGTGTCTGTGAGTCAGTTAGAGTCAATGTGCGTGTGTGTCTGTGAGTCAGTGAGAGTGAATGTGTGTGTGTCTGTGAGTCAGTGACAGTGAATGTGTGTGTGTGTGTCTGTGAGTCAATGAGAGTGAATTTGTGTGTGTGTCAGTGAGTCAGGGAGAGTGAATGTGTGAATGTGTGTCTGTGAGTCAGTGAGAGTGTATGTGTGTGTTTGTCTGTGAGTCAGTGAGAGTGAATGTGAGTGTGTGTCTGTGAGTCAGTGAGAATGAATGTGTGTGTGTGTCTGTGAGTCAGTGAGAATGAATGTGTGTGTGTCTGTGCGTCAGTGAGAGTGAATGTGGAGTTTGTCTGAGAGTCAGTGACAGTGGATGTGTGTGTGTGTCTGTGCGTCAGTGAGAGTGAATGTGAGTGTTTGTCTGTGAGTCAGTGAGAGTGAGTGTGAGTGTGTTTCTGTGACTCTGTTTAGAGTGAATGTGAGTGTGTGTCTCTGAGTCAGTGGGAGTGAATGTGTGTGTGTGTGTCTGTGATTCAGTTACAGTGAATGTGTGAGTGTGTGCTGTAACTCAGTGAGAGTGAATGTGAGTGTGTGTCTGTGAGTCAGTGAGAGTGAATTTCAGTGTTTGTCTGTGAGTCTGAGAGAGTGAATGTGAGTGTTTGTCTGTGAGTCCGTTAGAGTGAATGTGTGTGTGTGTGTGTCTGTGAGTCAGTGTCAGTGATTGTGTGTGTTTGTCTGTGAGTCAGTTTACAGTGAATGTGAGTGTGTGTCTATGAGTCAGTGAGCATGAATGTGAGTGTGTGTCTGTGAGTCAGTGAGAGTGAATGTGAGTGTGTGTCTGAGAGTCAGTGACAGTAAATGTGTGTGTGTCTGAGAGTCAGTGACAATGAATTTGTGTGTGTGTGAGTCAGTGAGAGTGTATGTGTGTGTTTGTCTGTGAGTCAGTGAGAGTGAATGTGAGTGTGTGTCTGAGAGTCAGTGACTGTGAATGTGTGTGTGTGTCTGTGAGTCAGTGAGAGTGTATGTGTGTGTGTCTGTGAGTCAGTGAGAGTGAATTTGTGTGTGTGTCAGTGAGTCAGTGAGAGTGAATGTGTGAGTGTGTGTCTGTGAGTCAGTGAGAGTGTATGTGTGTGTTTGTCTGTGAGTCAGCGAGAGTGAATGTGTGTGTGTCTGTGACTCAGTGAGAGTGAATGTGTCAGTGTGTATCTGTGAGTCAGTGAGAGTGAATGTGTGTGTGTGTCTGTGGGTCAGTGAGAGTGAATGTGTGAGTGTGTGTCTGTTAGTCAGTTAGAGTCTATGTGCATGTGTGTTTGTGAGTCAGTGACAGTGAATGTGTCTGCGTCTGTGAGTCAGTGAGAGTGAATGTGAGTGTATGTCTGTGAGTCAGTGAGCATGAATGTGAGTGTGTGTCTGTGAGTCAGTGAGAGTGAATGTGTATGTGGGTGTCTGTGAGTCAGTGAGAATCAGTGTGTATGTGTGTCTGTGAGTCAATGAGCGCGAATGTGAGTGTGTGTGAGTCTGTGAGAGTGAATTTGAGTGTGCGTATGTGAGTCAGTGAGAGTGAATGTGCGCGTGTGTCTGTGAGTCAGTGTAAGTGAATGTGTGTGTGTGTCTGTCATTCAGTGACAGTGAATGTGTGAGTGTGTGTCTGTGAGTCAGTGAGAGTGAATGTGAGTGTGTGTGAGTCAGTGACAGTGAATGTGTGTGTCTGTGTCTGTGAGTCAATGAGAGTGAATGTGTGAGCCTGTCTGTGACTCAGTGAGAGTGAATGTGTGAGTGTGTGTCTGTGAGTCAGATAGAGTCAATGTGCGTGTGTGTCTGTGAGTCAGTGAGAGTGAATGGGTGTGTCTGTGAGTCAGTGAGAGTGATTGTGAGTGTGCGTCTGTGAGTCAGTGAGAGTGAATGTGTGAGTGTGTGTCTGTGAGTCAGTGAGAGTGAGTGTCAGTGTGTTTCTGTGAGTCAGTTTTCAGTGAATGTGAGTGTGTGTCCGTGAGTCACTGAGAGTGAATGTGAGTGTGACTGTGAGTCAGTGAGAGTGAATGTGTGTGTATGTCAGTG